>NC_037670.1:100905317-101136227 GCF_003255815.1 Theropithecus gelada
ATTTCTGTGGGGTCGGTGGTGATATCCCCTTTATCATTTTTAATTGCATCGATTTGATTCTTCTCTCTTTTCTTCTTTATTAGTCTTGCTAGTGGTCTGTCAATTTTGTTGATCTTTTCAAAAAACCAACTCCTGGATTCATTGTTTTTTTGGAGGGTTTTTTGTGTCTCTATCTCCTTCAGTTCTGCTCTGATCTTAGTTATTTCTTGCCTTCTGCTAGCTTTTGAATGTGTTTGCTCTTGCTTCTCTAGTTCTTTTAATTGTGATGTTAGAGTGTCAATTTTTGATCTTTCCTGCTTTCTCTTTTGGGCATTTAGTGCTATAAATTTCCCTCTACACACTGCTTTAAATGTGTCCCAGAGATTCTGGTATGTTGTATCTTTATTCTCATTGGTTTCAAAGAACATCTTTATTTCTGCCTTCATTTCATTATGGACCCAGTAGTCATTCAGGAGCAGGTTGTTCAGTTTCCATGTAGTTGAGTGGTTTTGATTGAGTTTCTTAGTCCTGAGTTCTAGTTTGATTGCACTGTGGTCTGAGAGACAGTTTGTTATAATTTCTGTTCTTGTACATTTGCTGAGGAGTGCTTTACTTCCAATTACGTGGTCAATTTTGGAATAAGTGTGATGTGGTGCTGAGAAGAATGTATATTCTGTTGATTTGGGGTAGAGAGTTCTATAGATGTCTATTACGTCTGCTTGCTGCAGAGATGAGTTCAATTCCTGGATATCCTTGTTAACTTTCTGTCTCATTGATCTTTCTAATGTTGACAGAGGAGTGTTGAAGTCTCCCATTATTATTGTATGGGAGTCTAAGTCTCTTTGTAAGTCTCTAAGGACTTGCTTTATGAATCTGGGTGCTCCTGTATTGGGTGCATATATATTTAGGATAGTTAGCTCTTCCTGTTGAATTGATCCCTTTACCATTATGTAATGACCTTCTTTGTCTCTTTTGATCTTTGATGGTTTAAAGTCTGTTTTATCAGAGACTAGTATTGCAACCCCTGCTTTTTTTTGTTCTCCATTTGCTTGGTAAATCTTCCTCCATCCCTTTATTTTGAGCCTATGTATGTCTCTGCGTGTGAGATGGGTCTCCTGAATACAGCAGACTGCTGAGTCTTGACTCTTTATCCAGTTTGCCAGTCTGTGTCTTTTAATTGGAGCATTTAGTCCATTTACATTTAAGGTTAAGATTGTTATGTGTGAACTTGATCCTGCCATTATGATATTAACTGGTTATTTTGCTCGTTAGTTGATGCAGTTTCTTCCTAGCCTCGATGGTCTTTACATTTTGGCATGTTTTTGCAATGGCTGGTACTGGTTGTTCCTTTCCATGTTGAGTGCTTCCTTCAGGGTCTCTTGTAAGGCAGGCCTAGTGGTGACAAAATCTCTAAGCATTTGCTTATCTGTAAAGGATTTTATTTCTCCTTCACTTATGAAACTTAGTTTGGCTGGATATGAAATTCTGGGTTTAAAATTCTTTTCTTTAAGAATGTTGAATATTGGCCCCCACTCTCTTCTGGCTTGTAGAGTTTCTGCCGAGAGATCTGCTGTTAGTCTGATGGCCTTCCCTTTGTGGGTAACCCGACCTTTCTCCCTGGCTGCCGTTAAGATTTTTTCCCTCATTTCAACTTTGGTGAATCTGGCAATTATGTGTCTTGGAGTTGCTCTTCTCGAGGAGTATCTTTGTGGCGTTCTCTGTATTTCCTGGATTTGAATGTTGGCCTGCCCTACTAGGTTGGGGAAGTTCTCCTGGATGATATCCTGAAGAGTGTTTTCCAACTTGGTTCCATTTTCCCCCTCACTTTCAGGCACCCCAATCAGACGTAGATTTGGTCTTTTTACATAATCCCATACTTCTTGCAGGCTTTGTTCATTTCTTTTTCTTCTTCTTTCTTTTGGTTTCTCTTCTCGCTTCATTTCGTTCATTTGATCCTCAATCGCTGATACTCTTTCTTCCAGTTGATCGAGTCGGTTACTGAAGCTTGTGCATTTGTCACGTATTTCTCGTGTCATGGTTTTCATCTCTTTCATTTCGTTTATGACCTTCTCTGCATTAATTACTCTAGCCATCAATTCTTCCACTTTTTTTTTCAAGATTTTTAGTTTCTTTGCGCTGGGTACGTAATTCCTCCTTTAGCTCTGAGAAATTTGATGGACTGAAGCCTTCTTCTCTCATCTCGTCAAAGTCATTCTCCGTCCAGCTTTGATCCGTTGCTGGCGATGAGCTGCACTCCTTTGCCGGGGGAGATGCGCTCTTATTTTTTGAATTTCCAGCTTTTCTGCCCTGCTTTTTCCCCATCTTTGTGGTTTTATCTGCCTCTGGTCTTTGATGATGGTGATGTACTGATGGGGTTTTGGTGTAGGTGTCCTTCCTGTTTGATAGTTTTCCTTCTAACAGTCAGGACCCTCAGCTGTAGGTCTATTGGAGATTGCTTGAGGTCCACTCCAGACCCTGTTTGCCTGGGTGTCAGCAGCAGAGGCTGCAGAAGATAGAATATTGCTGAACAGCGAGTGTACCTGTCTGATTCTTGCTTTGGAGGCTTCCTCTCAGGGGTGTACTCCACCCTGTGAGGTGTGGGGTGTCAGACTGCCCCTAGTGGGGGATGTCTCCCAGTTAGGCTACTCAGGGGTCACGGACCCACTTGAGCAGGCAGTGTCCCTTCTCAGATCTCAACCTCCGTGTTGGGAGATCCACTGCTCTCTTCAAAGCTGTCAGACAGAGTCGTTTGCATCTGCAGAGGTTTCTGCTGCTTTGGTTGTTGTTTAGTTGTGCCCTGTCCCCAGAGGTGGAGTCTACAGAGACAGGCAGGTTTCCTTGAGCTGCTGTGAGCTCCACCCAGTTCGAGCTTCCCAGCAGCTTTGTTTACCGACTTAAGCCTCAACAATGGTGGGCGCCCCTCCCCCAGCCTCCCTGCTGCTTTGCGGTTAGATCGCAGACTGCTGTGCTAGTAATGAGGGAGGCTCCGTGGGCGTGGGACCCTCCCAGCCAGGTGTGGGACATAATCTCCTGGTGTGCCTGTTTGCTTAAAGCGCAGTATTGGGGTGGGAGTTACCCTATTTTCCAGGTGTTGTGTGTCTCAGTTCCCCTGGCTAGGAAAAGGGATTCCCTTTCCCCTTGCACTTCCCAGGTGAGGTGATGCCTCGCCCTGCTTCAGCTCTCGCTGGTCGGGCTGCAGCAGCTGACCAGCATCGATTGTCCAGCACTCCCTAGTGAGATGAACCCAGTACCTCAGTTGAAAATGCAGAAATCACCGGTCTTCCGTGTCGCTGGCGCTGGGAGTTGGAGACTGGAGCTGTTCCTATTTGGCCATCTTGCTCCGCTTTCAGGCAGTTTCTTAAGAAATGAAATAGAGAATAAAGTGAGTTGATTCTGGAAACACAGATGAAGGTCATTTTGAGCTTTTTAAATTTTTTTATTTATTTTTATTTTTATTTTTTTTAGAAATATCAAAGAAAATAAGCTATTCCCTGTAGGCCTGTAGGTAGTGGAATTGAGTTTCCTACATGAAACATGATAAGATTTTTGTCAGACTGGTCATTTGTTTTTTTTGTTTGTTTTTACAGTCTAAATATTTTTTAACACTAATCACATATTTTATAAATCGTGAAAGGTTTAATTAATAAAAAATGATTACTTTGAAATCCTTTGAATTGAAAAGACACTTAAACCTTTACTAGTTTCTTAAGACTAGTTTTATTGATAAGGACACATTACTTTTATAGAGATTAAAAATAAGGTAAACATATCTAGGCAATATGAGGTATGGGCCCACATTTTCAGTTAGTGAGAAACCACAATGGTTTTTTTTCTGAACAAAACTGAAGGAAATTACAGGCAATTTTCCAATTTCTAAAAATTTTTATTGAGGTAGAGTGTACATACAGAAAAATGCACATATTGTGAGCATATAGTTCAATTAATTTTTATAAAATGAACATTCTCAATGAAACTTAACATCAACACTACCTGAGAAGCCCATCATACGTGGGTCACCATTCTTCTGATTTCAACATACAGTTTTCATATTTTATATAAGTGTATATATGCAGTATGTACACTTTTGTGTCTTCTTTTCGTCAATATTGAATTAGTGAGAATCAACTATGTTTTGTGGTATTTGTAGAATGTTCATTCTTGTTGCTCTATAGATTTTAATGGTGTAAAATATCACAATTTCTTTACTCATTACAGTATTGTTATGGGATTGAAGATTTTCTAGTTTTTGGCTACCATAAAAAGTGCTATTATGAGCACTGCTTATATATTAATTTCATACATGCTTTTTGTGAATATATGTGTATATACATTTCTATTGATTATATAGTTAGAATTGCCACATCACATAGCATGCATATGCTCAGTTTCAGTAGCTACTGCTAAATTTTTCCAATATGATTGCACCAATTTATACGCTCAACAGGAATTTTGAAGTTTTCCTACTCTATTTTTTTGTTTGTTTGTTTTTAGTCTTTTTAGTGGAGGTGTAAAGATTTAAAAATTGTGGCATTAATGTTCATTTGCTTATAAAAAAAAAAAAGCTAGGGAGAATTTTGTATCTGTGTACCGGCCATTTAGATATCCTCATTAGTGAAGTGTCAAGTATTTGGCCCAGATTTTCAATTGGGTTGATATGTAGGAGAGCTTTCTATAGAATCAATGTAAGTCCTTTGTTGGACATATGCGGTACAAATACCAGACTCCACAGTTTCAAGTCTTACTCTTTGTTTTTTGCAGGACAAATATACTTTATTTTAATGTGGTTCAGTTATTTTTCCCCTTATGAACTGTAATTTTAAAAAATTGCTTAAAAATATAATATTTGCCAACTCCAAGACCATAAAGATGTTATATATTTTATTCTAAAATATATGTTGTTTTATATTTTACATTTAGATCTGCAAGCCATATGAAATTTGTGTGTGTGTGTGTGTGTATGTGTGTGTGAATGATACAGAGGTCCAGATACACTTTTTTTTTTTTTTTTTTTTTTTTCTGGTAAGGACTTCAAATTGATGCAGTAACATTTGTTGGAAAGAACATTCTTTCTCCATTTCACTGTAAGGTCACCTTTGTCATAAAGTAGATGGCTATAATGTGGATCTGCTTGTGACCACTCCATTTTGTCCCTTTGAACAGTTTGTCTATCATTGCACTTATACTACGTTGTCTTAATTACTATAATTTGTGATGAGTCTTGATACCTGGTCATGTTAGTACTTGAAGTTTGTTCTTAAGATTACCTTGGTTATTCTCTGCCCCTTGTATTTCTGTACTAATTGTAGAATCAGCTCCTTAGTTTTCACCAAAAACTTCTGAGATTTTGGTTGGAATTTATACTACTTATCTGTTGTGGCATGGTGAATCACCCCAAAATTTAGGAGCTCAAAACAACAAACAATTATTATCTCAAGTATTCAAACATCTGGTTGTTCTGGCATAGCATCTCTCATGAGGTTGTAGCCAAGCCGTCGGCTGATGCTGCATTTATATAAAAGCTTAACTGAGGCTGGACTATCCACCTCCAATAAGGTTCACTGTTAACTCACTTAGTTCCCCACTGACTGTTGGCTAGGCTCTCTATGGGGATGTCTGGATGGGTGCCCTCAAAATGTGGTGGCTTGCTTCTCTCAAAGTGAGTGATCCAAGAGAAGGAAAAGGAGAGAAATCAACCAAGATGGAAACTGCAGAGTCTTTGAAAATATAATCTCTGGAGTCACATGCAATCACTTCTATAGACGTTTATTGGTCACACAGACCAACTCTAGTATAATGTGAGAGAGCACACCAAATGGTGTGTGAGTGTCAGGAGGTCAGGGTCCATGGAAAACGTTTTAGAGACTGGCTATCACATGCTTTCATTAAATCCATAGACAAATTTTAACATAATTGGTATCTGAATGGCATTTAATAATGAAATCCCAAAACAGTGTATTGTTCAGTTAATTTAGTTATTTAGTATTTCTCAATGATACCATTTAGTTTTCAGAGTTTGCACATATCTTTTTAAAGATATATTTCTAAATATTTGATTTTGTGATATTATAAATTATTTTAAAATTTTATTTTTTATTATTGCTGCTATAGGAAATACAACTTATTTTTGTACATTGACCATGTAACTAGTAAAATTTCTTAATTTGCTTATTCTAAGTTGTTTTTCTGAACATTATTTAGATAGTCTTTGTGAACAATCATGTCCCTCATTAAAAATGATACTTTTATTTTTTTCTTTCCAATTCTTAATGATGTTTTTACTCTTACCTCATTGGATGACCTGTGGTTTCTAGTAAATATTTACTAGAAGTGATGATAAAAGGCATCATTGTATCATTCCCATAGTCTGATTATTGAGGTCTAATAAATATACTTACAGGAAAGTGTATACATCATAAAGTAGACAGCTTGATTGATTTTCACAAACTAAACATATCCACCCAATAAACTTAACATCTTTAGCAGCTAAGAAGCCCATATTTTGCAAGATTAACCAACCTCTTGACTTTTAATAGCATAGATTAGTTTTACCTGTTTTTATATTTTTATAAACGGAAACAGACACTGTGTACTCTTCTGTGACTGAGGTTTTTTGCTTTGCCATTCATGTGTTTAGAGTATATCAATATTATTTAAAACATAAATTCTTTTCTGTTTCTAGTTTGCCAAGAGATTTTATTGTTATTATTAAAGTAGGTAGTGACTTTTGTGAAATTATTTTATTCTGTCTATCAAAATGTTTATATGAGTTTTCTGCTTATTTTTCTGTTAATGTGATACATCAGGTTTATTCTGATTGCTGAAACAGCCTTTAATTCATAGAATAGGTCTGTCTTGGTCGTAATGTATAATCTTTCCCCCCCACTAAATATCACTGAATTTGATTGGCTTATATTTTATTTAGCCAATCAATTTTTTTTGCCTCTATGCTTTTCAGAAAAATTCCTTGGTAATTTTATTTTCCTATAATGTCTTCATTGGGTGTGGGTATCAAGGTGATACTGGCCTCCTAAAATGAATTGGGAAATAATTATTCTTTTCCTATTAGCAGAAATAGTGTTGTGGGATTGATATAATTTACTTCTTGAACATTTCCCATGATTCACTCATGAAGATATCTAGACCTAGGGTCTTTGGAGGGATTTTTTTTTTTTTTTTTTTTTTTTTTTTTTTTTGTGGTAAGTTCAATTTCTTTACTTGATACCAAATAATTCAGATTTTTCTATATGCTTTCATCTCTCTTCCTACAGTTTTATGTTGAAAGATTTGGATATTTTATTTAAACTTTCTTATTTATTGCTAGAAAGTTTTTAAAAATTCTTTTGTTATCTTTTTGATACAGGTAGGAATAGTGGTAATGCTACCTTTTGTTATTTCTGATATTCTAATTTGTGTTAGCTCTTCCTTTTTCCCTTGCTCTATCTTGATAGGGAGTTAATACACTTTGTTAATATTTTCAAAAGCTTAAAGTTTGCTTCTCTTGGATGTTTGTGTTATATTTTACCAATTTGTCATCCTTATTATTTCCTTTCTTCTATATCTCTAGTTTTGATTTGCTAAAAGAAGAGCATAAACAAATTTATTTTCAAACTTTCTATTTTCTGTTATAGAGAAGTCGAAAATTAAAGCCATAGCATTCTCTCTAAATACTGTAGCTGCATTGTACAAATTTTGGAATGTTTTTGTTTAATTTCATTGTTCCAAAGTATTTTAAAATTTATTTCAATTTCTGTCTTGTACCATGCATCATTTAGAAAAGATTTTTTTGATTCCAGGAAACTAGGAATTTTCTAGTTTCTAGTTCTCGTTATCTCTTTCTCTATTTTAGTCAATTCCTAACTTTATTTAAATGTGGTTAGAAAATACTTTCTGTGAGTCTGTTGCAGTTTGCATTATGACATATCATACTGGCAATTTTGTTAAATATGCATTTTGCAATTAAATGTAAATTCCTCATTGTTGGATGTGATGTCCTAAATATGTTAATTCTGTCTAATATATTCTTTTGTTTATATTTTCCATACCTATTGAATTTCCCTATCCTTTCACATACTTATTGATTATCAAATACTGATAAAAGTATGTCTGAGTCTTCTATAGTTATGGATTTGTCTATTTCTCCTTAGGTCTGTCAATTTTTGCTTTATGAATTTTGGAGTTATGTTATTAGGTGCAAACAAATTTAAGATTATAATCAATTCCTTTATCTTTATGAATTATTATTCTTTATTCCCAGTAATGATTCTTTCCTTAGAGTCTACTTTTTTGAATATTAATATAGCTACATCAAACATCTTTTGGTTATGGTCAGTCTCTTTACCAAAACCCTGTCATGTCTTTACCAAAATCCATGATGGTGACTCTGTTTTGATTTAAAAGACTATTGTACAGAAGTTCTCCCTTGCTTTAAAAAGTACCAAATTTAGAGTTTTACTTCAGATACTGAGAAGAGGCCACTTTTTCCAACATCATGAATGCTTATTGCATGTTATTTTGGTTGTTGTGATGAAAATGATAAAGTGGGGCTGTTTTATAAAAGAGGTACCTCAATGTGAAATGGAAGCATCATTTGAGGGTGAGATTAACTTGTAGAACGATGTGTTTCTGAAGTTGCAAGTGTTTAAAAATTCAGAGAAAACTTCCAGAGTATAGGAAATTTGTAAACTAACGTATTCTTCTCTTCCTCTGGGATATAAACCCCATGAAAACACCTTGCCTATTCCATTGATGGCTGTAGCTCCCAATACTTAGAACTGTGCCTTATACATAATAGAAGTCTATACATATTTGGGTATTGCACAATGAAATATTTTTCTGTCCAATGACTCTCTGGGAGAGGCTCTATTATTATCTCAATTTTACTAATAACGTAATTGAGTTTGAAAAAGGTAAACTCACTTTCTTAAGATGAATAAATTATGGCATAGAGTTAGAATGACGTCTGTCTGATGTCAAAGGAGAGCACTTCACGCTAGTCTCTACAGAGGTGAACTACTTGGCTGAGAGACAAGATGGTGGTGTGGTAGCTAAGAGCTCATGTTCCTGAGTCAAGCTTCCTTAGCAAAGAAACTCTGTCCCTGTAACTGTGGGCAAGTTACCTAACATCTCTCTGTCTCTGTTTCCTCATCTATAACTGAACAGGGTAGTATTTCTTCATTGAGTTATTTTAATAATTAAATCAGTTAATTCTTAGAAAATGTTTATTACAAATAAAGTGGGTTCATTTTCTGTCCACATACAGCATCAGATCCTACTTTAGAGGAAAAAGACAAGCCACTCTCTTAGAACACCTTCACCTTCTTTAAATCTTGTATACTTTGCCTTGGGGTCTATGTTTTTCATTTTTCTCCTGTTATAGGAAGGAAAGGAGACATTCTCTTTTTTTCTCTCTCTCCTGTAGTCTAGATCTAAGTTTTCTTGCAGTTTCTGAGACCTTAAGGATGGGCTATCTCTTTTCTCTATCATACCTTCAATTCCTTCCTTTCTGCTGGGTCTTTCCTATGAGCATTTACAAATGTTCAAGTGTCCCTCATCTTTAAATACTCCTCCCAAATCCATATCCTTATTAAACTACCAGTACTAACAGACTCAAACATATTCATTATCCTTTCAGTCACAATTTTCTAATTTTGGATTTAAACCATCTCATCCCTTGATTTACATTTCTCTTTTGCCTGTTTATCATCTTCAACATAGTATTTAAATGATGGAGTTCCCAAAGGATAAACAATCGGAAGAGAATTCTGATTTTCATATGAAATCAGAAAGCCAAGGTTTGTGGCTCTCAAACCTTGGATTGCACCTTCAAAAGTCGTGGCCTAAGCTGGACCTTGGTCCCTTTTGCTGAATAGTAAAGCTGTACCTTGGCCCCTACTATTGCTGAATAGTAAAGCTTTAAAAAAATTAACGGCAGTCAGACATCTCTGCCTTAGTCCATTTTCACACTGCTATAAAGAATTCTCTGAGACTGGGTAATTTATAAACAAAAGAGATTTAATAGAATCACAGTTTCACGTGGTTTGAAAGCCTTCAAGAAACTCGCAATCATGGTTGAAGGTAAAGAGAAGCAAGGTACATCTTACATGATGGCAGGAGAGAGTGAAGGGGAAAGTACCACATTTAAACCATCAGATCTCATGAGAACTCACTATCACAAGAACAGGATGGGGGAAATCACTCGCATAATCCAATCACCTCCTACCAGGTCCCCCCACTGACATGTGGGAATTACAATTCAAGATAAGATTTGGGTGGAGACACAAAGCCAAATCATATCATTCTGCCCCTGGCCTCACCCAAATCTCATGTCCTTCTCACACTGCAAAATCAATAATGCCTTCCCACATTCCGCCAAATTCTTAACTCATTTCAGCATTAACTCAGAAGTCCAAGTCCAATGTTTAATCTCAGACAAGGCAAGTCCCTTCTGCCTATGAGCCTGTAAAATAAAAAACAAGTTAGTTAATTCTGAGATACGATAGGGGTACAGGCATTAGGTAAATGTCCCCATTCCAAATGGGAGAAATTGGCCAAAGCAAAGGGATCATATGCTCCATGCAAGTTCTAAACCTTGCAGGGCATTCATTAAATCTTAAAGCTCCAAAATAATCTCCTTTGACTCCATGTCTCATGTCTAGGGCATGCTGATGCAAGGGGTGGGCACCCAAGGCCTTTGAAAGCTGCCCCTGTGGCTCTTCATGGTACAGTCCCCATGGCTCTTCAGGGTACAGCCCCCACAGCTGCTTCTGTGGACTGAGTGTCTGCAGCTTTTCCAAGTGCACAGTGCAAACTGTGGTGGACCTACCATTCTGGGGTCTAGAGGATGGTGAACCTCTTCAAACATTAGGCAGTGCTCCAGCAGAGACTCTGGGGACTCTACCACCACACTTACCCTCTCCATTGCCCTAGTAGGGGTCCTCTATGATGGCTCTGCCCCTACAGCAGACTCCTGCCTGGATATCCAGTCATTTCCATGCATCCTCTGAAATCTAGGTGGAGACTCTCAATGCTCAACTCTTGTCTTCTGTGCACCCACGGGCCCAAGACAAAATGGAATCCAGCAAGGCTTGGGGATTGCACCTTCAGAAGCCATGGCCCAAGCTGTACCTTGGCCCCTTTTAGGCATGGTTGGAGCTGGAGCAGCTGGGACACAGGGCATCATGTCCTGAGGCTGCACAGAGCTACAGGACCCTGGGCCTGGCCCATGAAATCATTTTTTCCTCCTTGGCCTCTGGGCCTGTGATGGGAAGGACTGCCATGAAGATCTCTGAAATGCCTTGGAGACATTTTCTCTATTGTCTTGGCTATCAACATGCAGCTCCTGGTTACTTATGCAAATTTCTGCAGCTGGCTTGCACCTGAATTTTTCCCCAGAAAATGAGTGTTTCTCTACTACCACATGGTCAGGTTGCAAAATTTCCAAACCTTTATTCTCTGCTTCCTTGCTTTAAAAGTACCAAATTTAGAGTTTTACTTCAGATACTGAGAAGAGGCCACTTTTTCCAATATCATGAATGCTTATTGCATGTTATTTTGGTTGTTGTGATGAAAATGATAAAGTGGGACTGTTTTGTAGAAGAGGTACCTCAATGTGAAATGGAAGCATCATTTGAGGATGAGATTAGCTTGTAGAACGATGTGTTTCTGAAGTTGCAAGTGTTTAAAAATTCAGAGAAAACTTCCAGAGTATAGGAAATTTGTAAACTAACGTGTTCTTCTCTTCCTCTGGGATATAAACCCCATCAAAACACCTTGCCTATTCCTTTGATTGCTGTAGCTCCCAAGATTAAACACATGTTTATCTTGGACACATGTTTATCTTCTTTTGAAAAGAGTTGGTTCATGTCCTTTGCCTACTTTTTAATGAGTCTATTTGTTTTTTATCTTGTTAATTTGTTTAAGTTCCTCATAGATTCTGGATATTAGACCTTGGTCAAATGCATAGTTTGCAAATATTTTCTCTCATTCAGTAGGTTGTCTGCTTATTCTGTTCATAGTTTCTTTTGCTGTGCAGAACTTCTTTAGCTGTTTATTCTCTTCATATTTTCTTTTGCTGTGCAGACTCTCTAGTTTAATTAAATCCCATTTGTTCCCTGAGCCTAATCTTGGTTGGTGTTTGGCATTCTGCAATATAGAATGCAGCTTCAAAACTTGTTGACTTATGGGAAAGAAAGAAGTAGTCCAAGAGTAATGGAAAACTCTCAGAAAGGAAAAGACCAAGAGAAGATTTCAAGAGAGCAAATTACAGAGGGAAACACTTAAGCTTTTTTTTCTACTAAAAGCTTGGCTCCTTAATCTCTCAATCTCTTTGTTTCTTGTGATATCATCACATGAGAGCTTGACAACCATAGAAATAAAATGAAGCTGCTGTAAACCTTTCCTGTAGTTTGCATTTCATCCCAGAAAATGTTTCTGATAAGGTCGAGATGAGGGAAAAATGAGTTACTAAGTGTTAATGAGTCTATCTGGTATAGCACTTGACAGACGTTAGGGACTTGTCTATGTGAATTTGCCTTTCCTGAACAAATACCTATGGACAGCTCCTCTCTGCTAATCTTTTGGCCAGTTAATTCTAAAATTCAGTAATTAAATGTCTTCCAATACATACATAACAGAACTATAGTTTCCTCTCTCCCTGTTCCATTCTCACCAAATTCTTATAAAACATGCTTTAGATTGTCTTGTAGGTTTTCAACGTAATGAGAAAGAATTTTCAGAAATACACGTTAGATCATTTTTTTTCCTCTGCTATCAACTCAAGTTCATTAAAGTTTAATGCAGTTCAATTATAGTATTACACTTACAACATTGTTTTTCCTAACCCTGATTCCTTAGGCCCTTGGGGATGCCCACTCACTAACTGAATGTGTTTGTTCTTCCCTAAACAGTACAAAACAAAACCCTCTATAGTATACTATTATGATGATCTAGAATAATTCTTATTTCCTCTGGGGGAAAAATACCCATTCTCAAACATTAAGTTCTTCACTTGGGGCATCATACTAAAATCTTTGATATTCCTAATTATGGAAAAAGGGTATTTTAGTGAATATAATATGTTTTTGTGATTCTGCTAATTTAATATTTTCTAAAAAGGTGGGGAGGGAGATTTCAAAACAAATAGCTAATCTACCTTAAAATATCTAAAACCTAACAGTAAGTTGTAACTGGTTAGCATTTGTTTCCACATGGTTGATAAAAATAGCACTGTGTGTCTGTGTGTATAAAACCAAGTAATTAAAAGAAAATTTTTCCTAAGAAAATAATAAATCCATAGTATTTAAAAGTAAAAATGAAGTTGCCAATTTGATTTTACTTAATTTGGAGTTAAGTTGTCATATTGAACATTGTGTAATGTTGGTTGCTGAAGAATTGTGCAGTCAAGCTGAAATTATTTGTAATTCCTTATGATCATTTGAAATAGTATTTCAAGGATCCTGAAAGAATAAATTAACCTACACCACCCACTCAGGGTATGAGCATTGTTAATCATCACAGAAGCTATGACAATTCCATCAACAGAATTATCTATTTAATTGCCAGATTAACTGATGAAAATAGAGTAAAAAAGTGGGTTGTCTGTTATCTTTCTAAACCACTCTCTGTTGTTAAGTCAAAAAAGGCCCTAGAGATGGTGAGAATAAACCATACTGAGGAACAAATCCAATCACCTAATTATACAGACAGGCGATATGACTTGCCCAAGTCATATAATAAGTTAGTAACAAAGCTAGAACTGGAATCTATGCCTCCTTACTCCAATCAGGGATGGTGCTGTATGTAATAAAGGTCCTTCTAAATTACTATAGAAAGAAGTTAGGAAGATGTAACTTTTATTCTTTACTTTTCTGCAATTCTGATAAATAAACCACAAGTACTGCTTCATAAATGAATTTGAGACAACGTTTTTGCTACTGTGTTTTTCAAAACGTTGTAGACAGAGGGAAGTTTGTCCTATTTAAAAAGACCCAAGTTACAGAATTCTTAATTTAGAAATTTCAGTGTATTAATTAACATTTGAAAATCTTTAACTAGCCTTATGGAATATACAGTTGACTCTTGAACAACACGAATTTGAATGGTGTGGGTCCACTTATTTGTGGATTTTCAACTAAACATAAATGGAAACATGAATGGAAAACAAGTTGTTAGCATGCAAAAGCCTATATATACATATATATATATATATATATATATACACACACACACACACACACACACATACATAAACTTTTTGTATATGGGTTCTGCCAGGTAAACTGCAGGAATTGAGTATGCCAGACTTTGGTATACGTGGAGATCCTAGAACCAATCCCTACATACACCAAGTCATGACTATAGTTACGTGTGGATAAACTCCCCTTAATAAAATGCTTATGTTACTAAATTTTGAAGAATTAGGAAGATAGCTATTTTTATATATTCCTGTTTTCATCTAAATACTCCAAAATTATTTTTAGTTTAAGACATCCAGTTGCTAAAGGCTAAAATAAGAAGTTTGTTCATCAATTTCCTTTTACTAAAAAATAAAAAAATAAACTTTGTTTCTTTTCTTTAAGCAATGTTTTATTTAAATTATAAGAGAAATGTGATTAAGTGGTTTTATTATTTAATAATTGTAAAATGGAGTTCAAATATATTTAAAGTAAATGATTCTACAGACAATCTCAGTAATGAGAAATCGTAAATATTCTTCCTTGAAAATATACAGGCGTGCCTCAGACCACGCATAAAGCAAATATTGCAATAAAGTGAGTCACACAAATTTACTGGTTTCCCATATTTACGCTATACTATAGTTAATTAAGTATGTTGTAGCACTATGTCCTAAAAATGTACATACCTTAATTTAAAAATATTGCTAAAAATGCTAACATTCATTTGCACCTCCAGTAAATAGTAATTTTTTTTTTTGCTGGTGGAGAGTGTTGACTTAGGGTCGATGGTTGCTGAAGGTTGGGGCAGCTGTAGCAATTTCTTAAAATAAGACAACAAAATTTGCTGCACCAGTGGACTCTTCCTTTCACTAAAGGTTTCTCTGTAGCATGCCATGCTATTTGATAGCATTTGACCCACAGTAGAATTTCTTTCAAAATTGGAGTCAATCCTCTCCAACCCTGCTCCTGCCTTATTGACAGTTTATATAACACCTTGTAAATTATTAGCGATCGTTTCAGCAATATTCTCAGCATCTTCACCAGGAGTAGATTGCATCTCAAGAATCCACATTCTTTGCTTATCCATAAGAAGCAATTCCTTATCCCTTCAAATTTTATTGTGAGATTGCAGAAATTCAGTCACATCTTCTGGCCCCACTTCTAATTCCAGTTCTTTTGCTATTTCCACCACATCTGCAGTTATAATAACATCAAAGATCACTGATCACAGATCACCATAACAGATAAAAATAATAAATAAGTTTGAAATATTGCAGGCAGGCATGGTGGTTCACGCCTGTAATCCCAGCAAGTTGGGAGGCTGAGGCAGGCGGATCAACTGAGGTCAGGAGTTCAAGATCAGCCTGGCCAACATGGTGAAACCCTGTCTCTACTAAAACTACAGAACATTAGCTGGGTGTGGTAGCTGCACCTGTAATCCCAGCTACTCAGAAGGCTGAGGCAGGAGAATCCTTTGAACCTGGGAGGTGGAGGTTGCAGAGAGCAAAGATCACGTGACTGCACTCCAGCCTGGGCAACAAGAGCGACACTCTGTCTCAAAAAATAAAATAAAATAAAATAAAAGAATATTGCAAGATATTTGCAATTATCCACACTACAAAATTTGAAAGAGTCACAAAGTGAGCACCACTACTGGAGAACAGTGCTGATAGTCTTGCTTGATGCAGGGTTGCTGCAAACCTTCACATTGTGAAAAATACAGTACCTGCGAAGTGCAATAAAGCAAAGTATAATAAAACGAGCTATGCCTGTACTCATTAAAAATTTCATTCATGCCATTCTAGTCAGAGTTCCATTTCAGCTTGTTTTACTAGCCTTGTCTTACCTAAACACGAAGGTTATTTTGATAATTTAATAGCTTAATTATGACCTTGCTGGAAATATCTGTGTTGCCATGTTTTTCAAATTCTATCAACTAAATAGAAACATATGCCCCATATAGTTTAATCTTCTCATGTATTTCTCTGTATTAATGTTTCTTGACTTTTTAACATTTGAGTATGAAGCATTTAATAAGGTCTAGAGGGGAGATTCTAATCCAGGGAACACATTGTTTTCTTTTTTATGACTCTTGATTAGGAGGAGGCACATGTTAAAGACAGGCCCTGACCTCAGCTGTCCTCTGCCATCCTCCTTTCCCCTGCCATGCTCTCCCACACAGCATTTTTCTTCTAAATTAAATTGTTCATTTACACTATTAAAATCTTTGAATCCTTTATGGTTTTATTCCACATCTGTAATATGAATTCCCCTTTGTCGGCAAAATTAGGACAGCTAAAACCTAGACATTTTGAAACTATGTAAGCATTCTTCTGAAACAAAGGCTGACTTTAATGCAATTTATATTTACACAGTGGAAAGAGATTCATGAGAGAGTCATAAGCCAGATTTGCCCAAATGCTTCTCTCATTTCTTGGTGTATGACTGAGTTTTGCACAGAATAAAACATTTCTAATATCTTGGGAATGGTAAATATGATTTCAGGTATAATGTGTAGTTAAGGCTGTTTTTCAAATATGTCGATATTTTCACATTTTAGTTTACGATAGTTGAAAATAAGTTAATTTAGTAATTGTAGTGCCTGAGGGCATCTTTCTGCAACAAACAGGAAAATAAATGAAATAATGCTGAAATAGGCAAAAGAGAGGAAATGAGTGTTTTATGGATATGTCATAATTTTAGTACTATTGAGTACAGTAAAACTTAAACAGATGCTAGAAACAGTATTACTGTTGATTGTTTTTGTTTTATTGTTGTCATATTTGTTTTTTAAGAGTTCTAGGGAGCAAAGAATTAATTTATTTAGTGCTTACTCTGTATCTAGCAGAGGACCTTTTCTGGTTATCTCTTTCCCTGATTTTAAGTAGACAAGCTCTCTATGGGCTGTGTCTCCATAAAGAGAGCTAATTATTAACATATACTGATTTTAGAGTTGTCCAGACATTATTTAATGTTTCTTTATCCAAAATAGTAACTACTCTGTTAATTTCTTGTGATCTATAAGTTCCCAACTGAATACATTCTGCTTATTTTCTAAATCTTACATTTGTTCCATGTCAAGAATATACAATGAAGTGTTGAAGCAGGAAACTTGTTAATATCTTTTTACAAATGTTGGTAGAAAGTTTGGCTCAGGTCAAAGGTAAGAAATTGTACTGTTGCTTACTGATCATAACTCATGGTAGCTAAATTAGTGGAAATATTTTTAAATGACTATATAATATACTGTATTAAAGCATGTTTGAGTCATTTTATTCTTTCATACTAATGGAAAGATAGCTTACTTTTTATTTTAGTGTTTGTTAATGCAAAGAGTGTGAATGGTTTAGTTAGGGAAAATGTCAAAGCCATAGAAAATTTAGATCAAAAAGCAATGGCAAAGTTACGTATTAAATTCCGTTTTAGAAAGTTATTTTTACTGGCAGTTTATACCTAACATTTTAAACCTTGGTTAGAGTTGGCTATATACATTATAATGGAAATGATTTTGTCCCAAACTAAAACAGGGAAAAGGAAAGAGAGGAAAAAGCAAACTTTCCTCGCTTTCCTTTTTTATTGTTATGAAGTTTTTTAAATTTTACTTCAATGCTTTCTGTGTTTCATCTCAAAACAAATTATTAGTATTCATTTGGAACATCAGAGAAGGCATTTTAGAAAAATTTACAAATGTTTCTCATTTTGATTACTAAAAATCTCAGTTCATGTTTTTCAGAAGAGAGCTCTACAATCTGCTTTCATGTTGGGAAAATTGTATAGTGATTCTGAAATAGCTATAATTAAAAATCTGGGTGCAGGAGTAGAATTCTCTTTGTTACATAAGAAATTAATTATTTGTTTTTACAATTTTCATATCAAAGAAAAATGTTTCCCTGACATTTATCGTGGGTCAAGAAATACCCACAATTCCCAAAATATGAATTCATTTAGAGAATTCAAAACAATTAGGAATGGCCGGGAGTGGTGGCTCACGCCTGTAATCCCAGCACTTTGGGAGGCCGAGGCAGGTGGATCGCGAGGTCAAAAGATCGAGACCATCCTGGTTAACCCGGTGAAACCCCGTCTCTACTAAAAATACAAAAAACTACCTGGGCGAGGTGGCGGGCACCTGTAGTCCCAGTTACTCGGGAGGCTGAGGCAGGAGAATGGCCTGAACCCAGGAGGCGGAGCTTGCAGTGAGCCGAGCTCGTACCACTGCACTCCAGCCTGGACGATAGAGCAAGACTCTGTCTCAAAAAAAAAAAAAAAAATTAGGAATACTTACCTGGGAGAGTATTCCATTTATAAACGTACATACAAAGAATGATATTGTACCTTTTTCTTTTGGATCTTCCAAAGAAAACATCAAGCCAGAAATCATAACAAGAATGATTACACATTTATTAGTTGTAAGATCAACTTTTCTTTATACATGTAAGAAGAAAATGCACATGATGGTACAAAATGATCTTTGTGTTAGAAATTTACTTGTGCTACAACTTAAATTCATATTCTGTGATATACAATTGTTTGACTGCAGTGTCATCCCCATAGGAATTCTCATCTGCATTATGCTAGTGACAGGAAAAGGTAAATTGAGAATTATGTTGTATTAAAATGGAAAAGTGGAATATGTGAAAAAGTATGTGGAAACTTTGTAACATTTCTTGAAATTTTGTTGCTGAGATGTTTCTAGTTTATTTACTTAGTATCCACTGTTCCAGCATTCAATGCTTTAGCACTGGGTGACAAGAGCATGTACAGTCATATACTGCATGATGGTGTTCTGGTTAATGATGGACTGCATATCCAATAGCAATCTCATTATAATGAAGCTGGAAAAATTACTATTGCCTAGTGATATCTTAGTCATTGTAATGTCATAGCATGATGTATCCCTCATATATTTGTGATGAGTCTAGTGTAAACAAACCTACTGCATGGCCAGTTATATAAAAGTATAGCATATACAATTATGTACAGTACATAATACTTGATAATAAATGACCATATTACTAGTATATGTATTTACTATCCTATACTTTTTATTGTTATTTTAGAGTGTACTCCTCTACTTACTACAAAAAAAACCAAAAAAACAAAACAAAAAAAACTGTAAAACAGCCACTGGCAGGTCCTTTAGGAGGTATTCCAGAAGACATTGTTATCATAGGAGATGACAGCTCCATTTGTGTCATTGTCCCTGAAGACCTTCCAGTGGGACAAGGTGTGGAGGTGGAAGGCAGTGATAATGATGCTTCTGACCCTCTACAGGCCTATGCTTTTATATATATATCTGTGTATCTTATCCTTTCACAAAATAAGTTTAAAAAGTAAAAAAAAAACAAAAAAAATAGAAAAAGATTATAGAATAAAGATATAAAGAAATTATTTATGTGCAGCTACACAATGTATATGTATTTTAAGCTGTATTATTATAAGCATCAAAAGGTTAAACAATTAAGTTTATAAAGTAAAAAGTTATAGTAAGCTAAGATTAATTTGTTACTGAAGAAAATAAACTATTTTTATACATTTAGTGTAGCCTAACTGTACAGTGTTTATAAATTCTACATAGTGTACAGTAATGTCCTAGGCCTTCAGTCACTCATCACTCACTCACTGACTCACCTAGAGCAACTTCCAGTCCTATAAGCTCCATGGTACATGCCCTATACAGGTGTACCATTTTTTATCTTTTACACTGCACTTTTACCTTACCTTTTCTATGTTTAGACATGTTTAGAATTGCCTATAGTATTCAATAGAGTAACATGCTGTACAGGTTAGTAGCCTAGAAGCAATAGGGTATACCATATAGCCTAGGTGTGTAGTAAGCTATCCCATCTAGGTTTGTGTAAAAACACTCTATGATGTTCACACAATGACAAAATGGCCTAAGGAAACATTTCTCAGGTCATATTCCTGTTATTAAGTGGCATAGGACTGTACTGAAAAAGTGAATAAGCCTTGTGAATAATTCTATATGTTAATACATTTTTATTCATTAATTGATATTTTATTTTTCTTTAATATAGAAGCCCTCACAGCTTTTTGGTTCACAGTATTCTAAAAAGAACAAAAATGATGTAAAACGAAGAAAATAGATAATATGTTCTCTTCTGTGTCACTTCTTAAAATATTCAGGTCTGCAATTCTCTTTTGCCCCAGAATGTCTTTTTTTCTTTACTATATAGAAATGTTGAAATTCTAACAGAAACAACATATGTCAAATGATATGCTCAGTCTCAAAAAAAAAAAAAAAAGCAAACAATAATTAGGCTGGCATAACTTTTGAAGAAGTGAAATAAAATGTCCACAATATTATAGTGTTTTGCACTCAAATGAAATATTGGAATTATAAAAGCCTAGGGCAAGCTTAGCTGCATGATTAGTACATGTTACCAATGAACTCAGTATCGTCAATTTTAGATTCATCATAGTCAGGTAGATTTGACTTTTCTGAACTACTTTCATCCCCCTCACCATCCCTTCAACCATCTCAAAAATGTAAAGACCTAGCATCTGAGTAGAGAGTCAGAATACATCAGCTCAAGTCCAGCAGCCCTACTGAGAAAAACATCTTTCAGTTCTCTCACTATGAATTAGCAGCATATTTGTGTGCTGGGAGGAGAGCAGGCTCTATTTATCATACAAATTGTAATACCCCATTCTGCTGTCCAACACTGATGATTTACTTTAGTGTTCTCATGTTTCTAGGTGAAGATCATCAATAGCTTAAATTACCTGCAGACTAATAAGTAAACAAGATATCCGTGTCTTCAGAAATATAACAATGGCTTCTGAAGTTAGGGAGATAAGAATTTTTCGAAGAGATTTCTGAATATTTTAAATGATAAGTGCTGGATTTGCTGTTTTTATGTAGTGATTGGATAAGACTAAGATGGTGCATTTTATTTAGTAATTCAGCATTTTTTATTAAACCCTAATATGTTCTCAGTGTTGTACTCTTAGGAATATAGCTCTTTGCCAAGATAAAGCCAGTTTCTTTACCAACAACAACAAACTAAAACATATTGACAGAAAATGGAGAACAAGTGGAAATATTCACTCCTCGTATACTGGCAAAGAAAAAGGTAGGAAGGACAGAAAAGCCAAGAAGGATGATTGCAAGAATATTGTTCTCAGGGAGGAGAAAATGGATTATTCCTTCTTTCTAAAAGATAACACTACCCAAGTTTCAAAGTGTCGAGTATGGCCAGAAACTGAATAAGTATTGTTAATGTGAAGCTACAGCAGAACTCTAACAGAATATTTAATTACAGACCAAAGGCCCATGCAATTTTCCTTGCCTGTAAACAATGTTTCCAAGGACATTCTTCCTAAATGATAGTTTGGGAGACTTATTCGTCTTTTTTATTTCTATGCAAAGAGTAGCTTGTTGCATTTCTTTATGATGAATGAAATAACTAACTTTATTGCAATGGTGCATATTTTCTCTCTATGTCTAAACTCAGCACCAGTAGGCATCTGTAAACAATCACTAGAAAACATCAGTAATCAGGTAGTGAATTACATTATGTGAAATATGTAGTTGAGAATCTTTTCCTGACTTCTGTATCTTCTATTGCATCTGTTACTTCAAAGAGATTGTCTTTTCAGATGATCTCTTACCATTGGAAGTTTATTTCAAAATGAATGTGCCATAGCCAACTATGGCAAATATGGCATTAAGTTATAGTATTTAAAAATTAACTCTTAATGTTTTTTGTATACATTTGATTTTGTGTCCCTTGTGATTGTAGAATCAAAACATGCAAGTTGTCGAAATGCAATAAAATGTAGAGACATATACAGGAAAAAATTAAAAATCAATTTGAATCCAGGACATATGGATAATCATTATAAATATATTGGAGAGCTGCCTTCAAGTTTAGATAAACATATACACACTCTCACATAGAAACACACTTTGCATCCATCTGTATAACAGATTCATCTATGAACCCTGGTCTTGACCCTTCACACTCTTTGCTTTTCCATTTTCTCATACCACTGGCAATATTGAGGTCTCCTGGGCTGACATTCTTGAGATACTGTTTTTATTTTTCTTTTCCTTTGTCTTATATGTCTACTTTATTGATTGATTATGTGACTTTTTCTTAACATCTGGAATTTTTCAAACATTCAAAATAAATGGAATGGAAGCGTCACCTATGATATACTCATGTATGCATATGTATTCTAAAGAAAATGTCAGACATTATATGTTTGTACTCATAAATATTAATACCTCAATATATGTTTCTACCAGAGGGTGACTTTTACAACTATAACCTCATAACTATCATTAGTGGTAAAATTAATAATAATTTCTTAATATTATACTCTACTTTTCCCCAGTCATCTCAAAAATGTCTATTTGCAATTGGTTTCCAGTCAGAATCCAAGGTCTAAACAAGGCATTTGGTTGGGGTGATTCTCCTTTTTTTTCTTATTATATATATGTTGAGTAAACAGGCAGAAAAAATCAAGAACACTATAAAGTATTTTACATTTTAGATTTGGTCAGTTGAATCTTTATGGTAGCATCTAGCAAAATCTCCTATGACTCCTTCCTGTATTACCTCTAAACTGTTAATGATGTCTTAAGGTTTGATTGATTGCTGTTCAATTTTGTTTTAGCAACAAAACTGTTGAATTGTATCAGGATTCAATAATATCTGAAAATACCACTTTTTGTGATTTGAGATTTATCAGTGATTCCAGTGTTAATGGCCTATTATAATATTGTTTCCTGTTAATCTTTTATTCTGATAGTTTTAGTCACCACTAGTTGTCTAGATTCATTATTTCACCAGAGTTTAATAATGGTGACTTATATTCTATGACTATTGTGTTTTTAGTCATTGATTACAAATGTTTATATGTAGTTCAGGACACCATTTTTCCTTATAAATGTGGCCAAATTGCCTGGTTTGCTGATGAATCTCTCCTTTTTAGCACTGAAAGTCTTGTATTCCATGAAATCTCTCATTCGGGGCAAACCAGCAGGGTTGGTCACCCTATGTCCCACTCAACAGTTTTTATCACTTTTTGTTATACTTCTATAGTTAGGACACTGTGGTTTGGTAGAATGAACATTGGACTTCGATTGAGATCTATGTGTGACTCTAAACTTTCAAAGCTTAAGTTTCTTGGTGCATATAATATCTTAGTGCATTTAATATCTTCTGTAACTCCAATGGGAGGAGGAGGGTATCCAAAAGCATATAAATGTAGAAAAGCATTATGCAAATATTAAGGATTATTATTCTCTATGTGCATTCTTTTTTTTTTCTCTCACACCTGAAGCAGCTGTCTCTTTTCTCTTACCATTTTATATCAGCCTAAATATTTAATATTCAGTTTTAACTTTATCCCATATGAAAGTCTGAGCTCTCAACCTCTGGCACTTGTTAGGCCACATATGAAAAACTGTCTCCAGTCGTGGATACACATTGGAATAAAGAAGACTAATATTGAAAAGCTTGTGCAGAGAAGGTGGCTTGGATGAGAGTGGGCAAGAAACTATCTCATATGAAATAAAGTTAAGCGATCTTTGACAGTCATACTAAAATTATGTTTAACACTGAATCATCTGATTTCCTAGACTTTAAACTCCTTTGAACAGGCGATAAGAAAGTGTTTGACATATTACAGACTTTGATAAATATCTTTCTAAAGATCAAAGAATAATAAGCATGTGGATTAGTGACTGAGGCCTGAACTGATACTGCTCAGATGAGGAAAACCTATCGGCTGATTTGGGGAGAGCAGAACCTAAGCTTGGACTAGGACTTTAATTGTTTTACTTCTATTCCAGTATATCCTGTGTTTTCCTCAACAAAACTTCCTTCCCCTAACCCCAGGGAAAGTTAAGCAGAACAAAAGAGTTAAGGACATAATAGCAATCTACAAATATTTGAATAAAGGGGCAATTCCAGTTGATATAAGTAATTAAGGGTGATAACCACATGAACTAGAGTGGGACTCTGCTAAATATGAGAGCATTCCAACAATGACAGCTGCCTCACAGCTCAGAGGTTGGCAAGCACTTCTCAGAGGTGTTGCAGAAATAATTTATATATTGGTTGTTTTAAAAGTCCTAACTGCAAGGACTTGTTATTCCGAGAAATAAAGTAATCATGAATGCAATCTCCCACCATGATAGAAATGTGGGCATCTCCACTGGCAAAGACCCAGCTCCACTTCAACTGCTTCTCCCACCAGCACCACTGGTGGGAGGAGGAGAGAAAGATTTGGTCTTTAGTTCTTCAGAAGTCTAACGCTGTGGGCAGAACACTTCTTTTCCTATCAAAATGATTGGGGCAATGAAAATGATTTTGCAAGCAGATAGGAAATACATATTTATTGGCTGTCCTATATTTAAATAGGAAGAACATATGGTGTTCTTTTTTTCATTTTCACTCCAATCCTTATTACATACCATCTAATTAGTAAAATAACTTCCTGATTGGTTTCCCTCTGTCCTTCCACCATGCTAATTCAAAGTTTGTGTTTATTTCCCTTTTTTAGAACACTGATTGATTGTATCATTTGCCCCAAATTGCTGGGTCTCTCCTTTCTTTATGATTTACACCAGCCATTGTTCCATGTTTAAGGCCCTCTAAGATTGGCCTCTTATTCAGTAAACAAGTTGCTTCTTCTTCCACATCAGGATTGAGGCATCCCCCACACGAATGATATACTCTCCAAAGCAGACAGCTCAAGGCAACGTATGTGACTTTAAGCAATTTGCTTGACCTTGTTGAACCTTTTTATTGTTATTTCTAAAATTAGAATAATAAAATTTAACTCACAGAATTATTTTAGTAATAAAGTAAAACACCTTAACAAACGGTGTTTTTTTTTTTTTTTTTTTACCAATGTCAGTTCCCTTTCATTTTCCCCATGATCCCTTCTATTTACTATACCCGCAGAATTATTTTAATTGAACATGCCATTCATTTTGTGCTTACTATAAATTCTGTTTCATTACTTGCCTTTTTAAAGGTTTACTAATGAAGCAAATTTGTCAGATTGAAACTAATAGTGCTCTGTATCTTATATTGCATAGGTTGCAATTTCAAAAATGGCATGTGCTGAATATTAGGGAAAGACAGAATAATTGAATTTCTGCCTTCCCTTATAAAAGATTAAGGGTAAACAGAGAAATTTACATAGCTATAAAGGAGAACATATCATTGTTCTTTACATTTTATGCAACTTGAGCATGGCTATGATAAAATGAGCAGTTTGAGTACTGATTCTTTGGTAGCTGTAAAGTGGTTACCATATCTTCTTTGCATGTGTAGTAATTTTCTCAGATTTGACAAAGAACAAATAATTATTTTTCAATTGCACTTCGATTTGGTGTTTTTGACCTGCTCTTAATCCTTGTTTTTCTCAGTATTGCCTTTTAAGGTGAGCTGTGTTTAAAGGGTTTTCACAAAAGCTGGAGCCATTACCAGGTGATCTATGACCTAGAGTGTTTCTTAGCAGCGAATAGATTTTCTGGCCATTTCAAACAATCCGAAGTATATAAAGTCATACCTTCATTCCAGAGTTAGAACTCTTTAGGAAATAAAAGTTTTCTGAGACCACAGGATAGGAGCTTTTTTGTTGATGCTTTGTTTACCACTGGCATTTTTTCCCCATCATTTTATTATACAATTTTTGTTCTTTAGTGTTTACTTTGGCAGGCTATACATTTTCTGGTGGAGCAAAGTTAATTTCATTTCATCCACATAGGCAACCATTCATTTAGACCCCAAGCTGCTCAACAAGGCATTATATAAATATTTGATTAAAATAATGGCTTTCTGGCTCTCAAGAGAAGAGGCATAAAAATCATATCCCCATTTATAAACCACACTGCCTCAGTCTAATAAAACAGCAGTGTCTGTAAGAGCCTGACAAGTTAAAAGCAAGCTTAACAACTTTGAACACAGTCTTATATATTCAATAAATTGGCCCTACACATTTTATTTCTGGTATTTCTCTTTTTATATTTTACATATAAATTGTCATGCATTCTAATTAGTACCTGTCTATAATATATGTAACACTATTAATTGCTTTAGGGAATATAAATTATTTCATACCAGCTTGCAGTCTAAAGAATTTACAGTCTAGTTGGAGAAGAAGGAATAAAGCACAAAATGTTAGATATTGAAATTAAAATGCGGCTATGTCAAGCAATAATTTCTTAGCCTTTTCTGACTTCTTAGTAAAAGATCTATAGAGACCAAAAGAGTAACAAAAAGAGAAAACATGATGAAACTGTATAGCTATTAATGGAGTCTAGAAGAAAATCTAACTAGAAAACTAGATTATAACTGGATTTAGAACATAATCCAAGCTTAATACTATGCTGCTGGAAACAGAACATACCACTTAGTATGAAAGAAGGGCATATGGAATTTTCCCCATCTTCCATCTGTAGGTTCAGAAATGAAAGTTTTGACTGAAGAGAATGATGGAAGATCATCTCTCGGTTTCATTGTTACTGCTTTTAGAGACAGCCAGAGTTCTATTCTTGTCCTTTTGCTCCTGCCTTCATACCATCCTTTATACTCATCTGTAATTAAAATTTTAGAAAGCAGTTACCAGTAGGCAGGGAATGGGATGGAACTTACATGACTCTACCATATTCTTAGGTAAAGCAGGAACAGAGAGAATAGTAGCAGTTTATATACAGGCTTATGATGTGTGTGTGTGTGTATTCTTGAATATATATATAAGAATATATTCATATACATATATATACATATTCATATACATATATACATTCTTGCAACAGCCGCATCTGAGGCTAACAAAGACATACTCTAAGATCTCTGGACACTCAGATTTGGTCCAGGAAAGTGGATCCAATTACCCAAACTGAAAAAAATGTAGGACCAAGGGCAATGCACATACCCTACAGCTGGGTACACAGAGAGCTCTCCCCATATGATGAAAAATAAAAACTTCAATCATAGACAACTTTCGAATAAAGAACTTGAAAGTTCAGCATTTAAGCTATTTTCTACAAGAATCTAGATAAAATCTAGAAATGTTTTTTATTTTCTTAATAACATTTGTATAGACAAAAGCCTTTTTGAACCCATAAGACATGAAAATTGAACACCATTCAGTTTAAAAGAGAAGAGACAGCCATTCCTTGTCAAGCCTTCCGAGATGGCACACCAACAATTCTGTACCTTTCCCCATCCAAATCCTGAAGAAGCCTGAGAAGTAATAAAAAGTCGATCCATCACAGAATCAGCACAGATGACTTTACAATCATAAAATCTCTCAAAAACCTACACAGAGATAAAAGCTTGCTGGGTCCTGGTAGAGGGAAAACAGTCCCCAAGAGTAGAAGATGGCCAAGCTGTTACCCCCACATAGTCTAGGAGTATGTTGGGGAGGGAGGTTGTTAACTGTGATTTATTTTTTTCTCTTACACGTTAAACAGAAAAATGTATCATCTCCTCCATCACCATCACAAGAGACTACTGCACTGCCAGGCCAGTACCTACTGCAGGAGGCGAAGTGATGGGTAACTTCAGGATCTAGCCTGAGCCAGTTTCTTTTGTGGGAGCATAAAGATGAAAGAAAATGGAGCCAGCCTCCCTTCATCCTGACATTTCTTGTTTTACACAAAAATTTGTATAGGGCATTGCTACCAAAAGCTTTTCTCAGTTTTGTTTTTTACATTTTAGATAGCAGAGATAGTTGATCTATCAAACTCTACAACGACCCAACTTTCTTCATTCTCTTTGTTCCCTTTTATTTCTGTCTTCAACCTCTTTGATTCTTTTTTTATATATACTTAAAGTTCTAGAGTACATGTGTACAACGTGCAGGTGTGTTACATATGTATACATGTGCCATGTTGGTGTGCTGCACCCATTAACTCATCATTTACATTAGGTATATATCCTAATGCTATCCCTCCCCCTTCCCCCACCCCCACAATAGGCCCCAGTGTGTGATGTTCCCCTCCCTGTGTCCAAGTGTTCTCATTGTTCAATTCCCACCTATGAGTGAGAACATGTGGTGTTTAGTTTTTTGGCCTTGAGATAGTTTGCTGAGAATGATGGTTTCCAGCTTCATCCATGTCCCTACAAAGGACATGAACTCATCCTTTTTTATGGCTGCATAGTATTCCATGGTGTATGTGTGCCACATTTTCATAACCCAGTCTATCATTGATGGACATTTGGGTTAGTTCCAAGTCTTTGCTATTGTCAATAGTGCTGCATTAAACATATGTGTGCATGTGTCTTTATAGCAGCATGATTTATAATCCTTTGGGTATATCCCCAGTAATGGGATGGCTGGGTCAAATGGTATTTCTAGTTCTAGATCCTTGAGAAATCGTCACACTGTCTTCCACAATGGTTGAACTGGTTTACAGTCCCACCAACAGTGTAAAAGTGTTCCTATTTCTCCACATCCTCTCCAGCACCTGTTGTCTCCTGACTTTTTAATGATCGCCATTCTAACTGGTGTGAGATGGTATCTCATTGTGGTTTTGATTTGCATTTCTCTGATGGCCAGTGATGATGAGCATTTTTTCATGTGTCTGTTGGCTTCATAAATGTCTTCTTTTGAGAAATGTCTGTTCATATCCTTTGCCCACTTTTTGATGGGGTTGTTTGTTTGTTTCTTGTAAATTTGTTTGAGTTCTTTGTAGATTCTGGATATTAGCCCTTTGTCAGATGAGTAGATTGCAAAATTTTTTTCCCATTCTGTAGGTTGCCTGTTCACTCTAATGGCAGTTTCTTTTGCTGTGCAGAAGCTCTTTAGTTTAATTCGATCCCACTTGTCAATTTTGGCTTTTGTTGCCATTGCTTTTGGTGTTTTAGACATGAAGTCCTTGCCCATGCCTATGTCCTGAATGGTATTGCCTAGGTTTTCTTCTAGGGTTTTTTATGGTTTTAGGTCTAACATTTAAGTCTTTAATCCATCTTGAATTAATGATATTTCTTTCTCATATTACTTTGCTGAGAGCTGAAGAGAAATGCTAACAGTATTGCCACTTCATACAGTGTTTTTCTACGTTCTCCTATATTGCAGTCTAACTGGAGGGGTGTGTGTGTGTGCATGTGTGTGTGTGTGTTTGTGTTTAGTATAACTTGAATTTCTCTCATTTTAGCCTCCAATATGAATTTCTTGTCTGTTCCATAAAAGATCTCTAAGTTAATAATACATATTTTAGCTTTGGGTGTGTGAGATTGTACTTTATTACTAAGTTACATGTCAGCTATTGAAATAAAGCCTAAAGTTTGAGTAAAACCTGCAGAATTCAGGTATATCACAAATTTAAATCCCTACTTCCAGAATCTTGCTGAAAAAAAGAATCCAGTGCCATTTCCTATATTTTTCTGCTCCCCCTTACGTCAAATAGGTCTGTGAAGATTTTTTTTTTCTTATAAGTCAATCTTTGCCTCAGCCCATCCTACTGAGACAAATGTCTAAGGGAATCGGTGGTGACGGTAACCTTTGAATTGACTCAGCTTGCTAATGGCCAAGGGATTGGGCAGCTGTTATATGAAACTACTCAAATGTTTTTGCCTAGGACTAAAGTGGACCTATAGAAATATACATTAGCTATATACAAAGACGCCATAAACTCTAGTCACTTACCACATTCAGAATATTCTGTGACCAGTTTCATAACTAGAAACCTACCACAGAACACCAAAATTCTGCCTGGATGACACAGGCCTCTAAAGATCACCAAAGCAAGGTTGCCTTGGCAACATGTTAAATGCTCACACAATCTGATTCCACTGAAAAGCTCTCTTGGGTTACTTCTCTCTGATATTCCACACACTATTTTGTTCTCAGTGTTCTCTGACAATGTACAAAAAATTACTGCTTTTGAAAGGAACTCAATAAATAGTGCTCTTTTTAAAATCAAGGTCTGAGAAATAAAAAGTCAGTGGATGGAGGCCAACATTGTTGCAGGCATCCATTGTTCTAATGATACAACCAGTCCAGATTAATGTTATTGCCTGGAGAAGTAGACTTCCCTGCTCACTGCAGGCACCTTCCTCCCTAGAGGAAAAGGGAACTGTGCCAACAATATCCAGTTTATTATTCCCAAAGCCCTTCGTCAGATAAAGCCATCCCTTCTACTCTGAAGTAATTAAAGTAGTCCTTAAGTAGAGCTAAAGTAATGCCAGCAGAGTCAAAACAGAGGTGTTATCTACACACAGTAGTCAGGAATGTGGGAAAAGTGTTTCCCAATAGTGATGATAATCTTAGTTCCTGATTAATTTGTGGGTTAAATGCAATTCAAATGACGATTTTTGCAGGTTTTATTGAGTAATCTGAGAAACTTATTCTAAAATGCGTATGAAAACTCAGATTCTGAAAAAGATGAACAAAGTGGGGCACTTATCCCACCAGATATTAAGACATACTACAAAGCTTTAATAGGATAAACCATGTTGTTATTGTCCATGAACAAACATGCAAGTGGATGAGAAAAGAGAGCTGCGAAAACCATCCAGTATAGATAGGGGTTTGATATACAACAGTAATGACTCCAAAATCCACAGGCTACCGATGGATAGTTTAGTAGATATATTTGAAAACCAGGCTCACACTGAAGAAAATGTTACAAGGGGACTCTACACTATATGAAGGTAATCTCCAGAAGGATTTAAGGACCTAAATGTTAAAATTATACCTCAAGATGAAGAATGTATAGAAGATTGTGACTTTGGAGAGGGGAAGTTCTTCCTCCCAAGAACCATAGAAGCACAAACTGTAATGAGAAAAAAGTCAATATATTTGACCATACCAAGTCATGGATAATTATTCAAGCACACAAAAGTTAACAGATTGAGAGAAGGTATATGAAGCATCCAAATCAATAAGAGATATGTGTCAAAAATTATTAACTAATATAAGCAAGAAAAAGTAAACCAAAATGAAAAATGAATGAAATATATAAATACAAAAAAATGGGAAATAACAAATATATGAAGATATGCTGATACAAACTCATCAGTAATGAAATAATTTCAAATTAAAATAACTGATACACTGCTTTATGCTTAATAGATTTTTTTAATTAACAAATTGGGCTATTTGGAAATAGGGAACACAAGTCTTTAGGTACTTCTAATTGGTATGTGAACTAGAATTGGCTCTCTGGAAAGTAATCTGATAGCATTTAGTGAAATTAAGAATGGCAAAATCCTATTGCCCAGCGATCTTATTCTTATGTTTAGAGGATAGAGAATTTCTTAATAACTTCATGAGGGAAATATATATAAATTCATTCACTGCAGCACTGCTTATGCTATCAGGAACTGTTAGACAAATAGATTTCCATAACTAAGAAAGTAAGTATGTATCAAGCGATAGAAATAACTGTGTAGATAGTAATTGTAAAGAATTTGATGTACCTAAGTTATATGAATTCATTTAAAAACTCAGTCTTGACTAAAGGGGGGAAAAAACAAAAGAACCTATAACACTCTCTCATTTTTATAAGCAAAAAATGTGTATATACATCAAATAGTATATTCGTTAAAGACACATACTTGACAAAACACTCATAACAAAACATTGAAGTCACTGCTATGGTGGATGGAATGGGAATTAGAATTGGAAATTTAAGGGGAAAAATGTGACAACCATCATACTGATTAATTATATGACATAGCATGGACTAAGAAATATGATTCATTCAACTATCCATTTTGGAAATTCAAAATAAAAATCAACAAAAAATATCTCAAAAAGAGGGATAATCTAAAATGTGCTGGCAAATAAATGAGAAAAAGTGAAACTATCATTAAAAGCCAATTGGCATTACTATAATTTGAAGAGTAATGTTAAGATGCCCTTCCAGCATGAAGAGTAAAACAGTACAAGGAAAACAGTGAGGAATCTCAGAATAGATACGGAGGACAGAATTCCTGAAGCAGAAACCAAAACAACTAGTACAGAAGCAATAACACAATGCAGGAGTAGGGCAAAAAAAAATTGAAATAACATTATTCAACTCAAAAAGCCTACCACATTCTGATAAATTAATAAAGCCAAATGATTAAAAGGAAATACATGCTTGTCACATCCTATCAAATATTTTGTTTTTAAATTACAAGAATATGGAGGATGGAGAGAGATTCGTAATTTTACTGGGAAAATTTATGTTTATAAAGAATATGTGATGATCTAGCAAAATGTTCAGCATTATGTACAGTGCAAAAAGTATGAAATCTGCTTATGTTGGAAAGAGAACTGGAAGTTGGAATCAGAGATAAAAATAGCAAGTATAATGTTGATCTTAACTATGTAAGAAACTATAAAAGAATATAGACAACTTTTTCTCTCAGCGGTTAAATTATTTGAGATTTTTAAAATATCTTTTTCTATTTTACAAAATTCTCACAATGTGCATTTACTTACTTTAAAATCAGAAAAATATATAGCTAATGTTCAATATTCAAAACTAATAATAAATAAATAGCAGTTTAAGAGATGACATTGCTCAGTAGCGTAAGCTAAGTATGGGTAGAGGAGGAAAAAAAAAAAAAAAAAGCATGCAAGTGGACCCAGCCATGGAACTGGTACTTAGAGCAAGACCTTATTCATTATATGTCCTAAGCTATTTACATGTATTAAAAACACAAGTGATAAGAATTTATGACAATGGTTTTCTCTTAGAGAACTAGCTTTACAAAGGACTTTTTTCTAGTTCCATCACATTTGAGAATTGGAGCATTAGCAATTCTGATGCACAGGTTATTTTTTAGTCTACCAAAAAGTTTGTATTCGAACACTGTGAATGGAATATGAAATTATACATTCATTCTCATCACCAGATCCCTTAAAGAAATTTTTGAGTTGCAATATACTCAGAGTTATTGTTTTAATTTTATTAGTTGCTGATTTGAAGATAATACAGTATTATATCAATTATTACAAAATTAATAATTTGGACTGTGAGTATGCATCACTACTTCTAGATGCGATATTTCTTATACATTAATATCCACTGTATATTTTGCACTTAAACTCCAGCTAAAATGGGGATATTCTTCATTTATGTTACCACTGCAGCTGGGGCAGCTGGCATTATAAACAGCCCCCTGAGGCCTGGGATTTCTCTTTCTTTCCTGAAGCTGCCTCAGGGCTGTGATGAACGGAGGTGTCCCTGAAGAGACTTAGTCTAGATGAATACATCTGTGTGGAGAAACCATTTAATATTTCTGTTTAGGAACACTTATGTTGCTTCTAAATGTTCTTCCTATGTTTCCTTTTACTTTGTATTTACATCATTAAGAAAATCAGAGGTATCAGGAGAAAATTGTAACTGATAGTTATGAAGGAGAGAAGCATATTTGTCACATCACACATTTTAAATAATCTCATATATGGTGTTTGCTCAAACTGCGTGTGTAGGTATGTAGTATGGGAAATTACAATTTTACTCCTATTTTTTCTTATGATTGCCAAACAAAAAAAAAGTTGCAAGAGTCATTATGTTTTTCTGTATTAGTCGCCCATATCAACACTTTCAACAAATACTTATGGCTTCTCTTCTAAAATCTTGTCTTATTCTATGTACGTTTATCCTGCTTATATTTAATAGATTATAATATTGAATCTAATCATAAAAATGGAGATGTATTATTTTATTCTTCAAATAATCTGTGTTCTTATTTTGAATATATATATATATATATATTAGGCTGAACTATTTGACAATAAACAAAAACTGGGTTGTCATGTCAGATAGCTTGATAAACACTGCACTAGGCTCTAAAAAAAATTGTAGGGTAGTAGAAAGAATGGCATAGAGGGAGAAGTTTAAAACCTATGACATTTTTGAGGCTGCTGTAGACCCCAGCTGTCACAGACAATATAAGGTTATAAAAAGATCAGTATTAGAAGTGCCTGGCCTCCATTTAAAATAGTAAGGCATGTACAGTGTACTAAACATTAAAAAAAAATTTCCTCTGTCCAGTTGCTACTGCTTCTGGAAATTTCTTCCCCTCCCCCTAGCACATCTATGCAGATTCCATGATCTCCATGCTGGCTTCATGGATATGTGACCTATGCAGTTTCAAAGGGCCCTACATGTGTTTTAATTCTCTGTCGTGGCTCGTTTAAAATTCTTAATAAGTTTTGAACAAGGGAACCCACATTTTCACATTGCGCTTGGCTATACAAAATTATGTAGCAGTCCTGCCTAGTAGACATGTCTGTAGGATATGACCAAACCTTCTGGCCACGTTGATTAGTGCAAGGCTGGGTGGCAGACTAAAGCGTTGTCAATCACAGAATTTGAAAATTTCAAATTTGGGTCTCCATAATGGTAGCAGCACTGAAGATTCACAAACTTCTGCAGAGCTAATCTGGCTCTTTTCTTTCTAAGGACTTATTTTCAACTACTTATTGGATCTTGTGAAAGACTATTATCCTTATGCTTATTTTCTTTTTTTCTCTAAGAAGCTGGAATAGGTTTTTGTTCTTGCAATTAAAAACAATAACTAAGGCCGGGCGCGGTGGCTCAAGCCTGTAATCCCAGCACTTGAGCTGAGAACCGGCCACTGCACTCCAGCCTGGGCGACAGAATGAGACTCCGTCTCAAAAAAAAAAAAAAAAAAAAACAATAACTAAAATATGTATGTCATAGAATGAGAGACGGATAAGAAACAACATTGGAAATTATATTGTAATGAAATAAAATATTCTCAATCTGAAAGAAACTCTGCTTCCTAAAGAGAATTGAAAATAATAGATTGGGAAATCAACAACTGAGAAGGCTCTAAGGCCACACCCTGAATTTGGGGGAAACCGTCTGAGTTGGGGAGGTTTCTCCCATGACCAACAAGTGTGTCCTGGTATAGGACATTTCAAAAAGTTTTTTGAATGAAGAACTGAATTAAAACATCTTACAAAAATTTAACCTTTTTGATTCTCCTTTGTCCCAGTCTCTCACCAGTCATTCTCTTGAGCCACAGACAAATGAGTAGAAAAAAAAAAAAAAAAATCAAGTTCTTCAATCTCAAATGACATGTTAGTAAAGGAGCATTCCTGCTTCAGATGTAGCACAAATCAAACAACAAAATGAAATAAACTTACCAGATGATAACCATGAATAGCTACAAACTCAACTCCAGGAAACAGCTCTCAAAATAGAACAATATTTTCTAAAAGTAATTCTAGCTACAAAAAAGGTATTAAATATGAATTAAATGGGTGAAGAGCTCAAATCTGAAATATTAAAACAATAAAATGCTATGGGCATAAAATATTGAACACTTATTGAAATGACAATTAAAACAATTACATAATCAAGGCCCACATCGTTTTTGACTGAAAATCAGAGTAGTGATAATATTAGTAATATTCTTTTTCACACATTGTAACTCTCAATCTCAATTCTTCCTCCCCCCCCCCGCCACCTCTGTCCTTCTGTCTCTTTGTCTATAGAGAGATGTTTGTGGCAATATTGTTCATCTTTGCCATCATGGAAAAACGGCCCAAAAAATTGTGGTAAATTCTTGCTATGCATTTATTAAAAATGTGAGTGTGAATTTCAGCCTTGAGAATTAAATCATCTTAAGTAAAAATATGTATTTATAGTAATACATATAGTATATCATTTTTGTAATAAAACCAAAATTCGATTTATATGTGAATATATATTAGAATGATCATGTAGATATATATAAGAATGGAGAAAAAGGAACTATAGCTTACTTCAAATTATACAGGCTATGTAAGACAGACTAATAATTCAAATCAGTCATTTTTACCCCAATCTCATGTTGGTGTTCTGTGAAACCCTATTATCTAAAACATATTGAACGTCAGTTAATGAAGGAAAATGCAACTCAATGGGTTACTGATAGTGAAAATGTTGTGAAGTACTGATTTTTAAGATTTTTCTGTTTCATTGATGTAAATGAAACTTGATTATTATTAGTCTGTACTTAAATATAGGCATTTAATTGCTTTATGTTTTCTGGAAAAAAAATATTAACTAATAGATTAGCTTGGGATCGAGTGGGACTGGGTTTTGTAATGTCTAGGGCTAAAATAATTTTAGTATTTATATTTAAGAAAGGCAATGCAGAATTACATTTGGGATCTTGGAAGGGATGTAGAAATGAGAACCCTTAAAGGGAGGCTTTATTGGCCAAATGGTGTATCTATTTTTTGCTGAGATTTACTTTGTCCCTTCTTCACTGGGGAATTATGTTGACCATTTCTCTTTTAGGTACTTTTATTGTCACAAACAAATCACAACAAATCACAATTTTCCTTATAACAGTGTTAGCGAATGATATTATGGATTACATATCTTTTAACAGTTTGAGAATATCAAAACAGAAGTGAAATGGTTAAATCCCATTAATATTATTTATACTGAATTTATACTCATTTATGCCAAATTACTACTAAATCTTTAATGAGTTGAAAGCTGTGGTTCAATTATTTTATGCAATAACCATTACAATATAGTAGACTACCTGCTTCTACTGAGTTATTTCTGTTTGTTGGGAATTTCCTAGTTCATGATGAACTTTTAAAAAATTTTAGATTCTATCTTATGAGAAACCTACAGCCAACATCATACTTAACAGACAAAAGATGGAAGCAGTCTCTTTGAAAACTGGAACAACAGTGCCATTCTCACCAATTCTATTTGACGTAGTACTGGAAGTTCTAGCCAGAGCAATTGGGTAAAAAGGATAAATAAAAGGCATCCAAATAGGAAAAAAAGGAAGTCTAGCTGTCTATTCATTGATGATACGATTCTTTACCGAGAAAACCTAAAGGCTGTTAATAAATGTCCTAGAACTAATAAATGACTTCAGTAAAGTTTCGGGATACAAAACCAATATAGAAAAATCAGTAGCAATGTATATACCAATAATGCTTAAGCTGAGAGTCAAACCAATAATGCAATCTCATTTGCAATAACCACAGAAAGAATAAAATACCTAGGAATACAGCTAACCAAGGAGGTGAAATATCTTTATGAGGAGAATTATAAAACACTGCTGAGACATTTGAGATTAAAAAAAAAAAAAAATCTCAAGCTCATGGATTAGAAGAATCAAAATCATTAAAATGGTCATACTGCTTAAAGCAATTTACATATTCGATGTTATTCCTATCAAACTACCAATGTCATTTTTCACAGAATTAGGAAAAATTATTCTAAAATTCATTTGGAAGCAAAAAATAGCCTGAATAGCCAAAGTAATTATAAGCAAAACAAAAGACAAAACAACAACAACAACAACCAAAAAGTTAGAGGCATCTGATATGGTTTGATTGTGTGTCCACTCAAATCTCATCTTGAATTGTTGCTTCCATAATCCCCACATGTCATGGGAGGGACCCAGTGGGAGGTAATTGAATCATGGGGGTGGGTTTTTCTCATGCTGTTCTCATGATAGTGAATAAGTCTCAAGAGATCTGTTGCTTTTATGAAGAGGAGTTCCCCAGCATACACTCTCTTGCCTGCCAACCTGTAAGACATGCCTTTGCTCTTCCTTTTTCTCCCACCATGATTGTGAGGCCTCCCCAGCAATGTGGAACTGTGAGTCCATTATACCTTTCTTTCTTTATAAATTATCCAGTCTCAGGTATGTCTTTATTGCAGCATGAGAGTGGATTAATACACATCCCATTACCCAACTTCAAACTATACTACAAAGCTACAGTAACCAAAACAGCATAGTACTGGTATAGACACAGACCCATAGACCAATGGAACAGAATAGAGAGCCGAGAAATAAAGCTGCACACCTACAACTATCTTATCTTTGACAAAGTCAACAAAAATAAGAGGTGGGGAAAAGATTCCCTATTTAATAAATGGTGCTGGGCTAACTGGCTATCTATATGCAGAAGAATGAAACTGGACCCCTACCTATCACCATATACAAAAATTCACTCAAGATGAATTAAAGACTTAAGTATAAGACATCAGACTATAAAATTCTTAGAAAAAAAACCCTAGGAAATATCCTTCTTGATACTGGCATTGGCAAATAATTTATGACTAAGTCCTTAAAAGCACTTACAACAAAAATAAAAATTTACAAATGAGACCTAATAAAGAGCTTCTTCACAGCAAAATAAGTGACCAACAGAGTAAAGAGACACCTTACAGAGTGGGAGAAAATGTTCACAGACTATGCATTTGACAAAGGTCTAATATTAAGAATCTATAAGGAACTTAACAAGCAAAACAAAAAAAGTTGGCAAAGGACATGGAAACACATTTGTCAAAAGACAAACAGTTGAGCAACAAGCATATGAAAAAAAATACTCATCATGACTAATCATCAGAGAAATACAAATGAAAACCATAATGAGATATCATCTCACTCCAGTCAAAATGGCTATTAATAGAAAGTCAAAAAACAACAGATGCTGATGAGGCTGTGGAGAAAAGGGAACATTTACACACTGTTTGTAAGAATGTATTAATAAATTAGTTCAACCACTGTGGAGAGCAGTTTGGAGATTTCTCAAAGAACTAAGAGTTGAACTACCATTGGACTCAGCAATCACACTACTTGGGTATATACACAAAGGAAAATAAATCTTCCACCAAAAAGACACAGTCACTTTGATGTTCACTGCAGTGCTGTTCACGATGGCAAAGACATGCAGTCAACTCAGGTGCCCATCAACAGTGAATTCAATAAATAAAATGTGACACATATACACCATGAGATACTACACAGCTATAAAAAAGAGAAAAGTCATGTCCTTTGCAGTAACATGGATACAGCTGAAAACCATTATCCTAAGCAAAATAATGCAGAAATAGTGAGTCATATATTGCGTGTTCTCACTTATAAGTGCAAACTAAACATTGGGTGCACATGATCATAAAATAAAAACAATAGACACTGGGCAATACAAGAGGAAGGGGGAAGGAAGCAGGGTGGGTAAGGGTTGAAAAAAACTACCTGTTGGGTACTATGCTCACTACCTGGGTGATAGATTCATTCTTACTCCTAACCTCAATTGTGCAATATACTTATGTCACAAACCTGCATATGCGCCCCTGATTCTAAAATAAAAGTTGAAAAGAAAAATATCTATATATGAAGAGCAGACTCCCATGTTGTGAAACATATTTTGTATTCATTAATATGAAAAATGTTACTTTTTGTTGAATACTGTTAGTGTTTATGTGAACAATAATTTTAGTGAATTGTAGGTAGGTAATTTGTAACTAATATAATAGTGATTCAATTTGGAATCAATTGTTTAGTCATTTGACATTTTTTGCTCCTATAGGTAACCATGTAACCTTAAATATGAAAGAAACATCTAATTGTATATTTTCTTGGTCTTAATGAGATGATTTTAGCTACCAAATAAGAATATTTAAAGCTGGATTTTCCTCTTTCTCCCATTTTGATGTTTACAACTTTGTGTTCTCTCAACTCTATATAATATATTCTAATTAGAATTTCCTGATGCCAAAAAATTTAGCTTCTCTCTTGATTTTACTTTTTCTTAAGATGTTTCACTAAGTAGATGTTTTCTAGCACAAAATTGAAAAATCTAAAAGATTATGTGATACAAAATAGGAAAATTAAATATACACATACAATAATTATGATTATCAGTATCTGAAAGGTAAGGACTAAACATTTCATTTGTGCTACAACTCCATGTGGCCATATAGCATGGTACAACACTATCATCATAGAAATAGCATTGCATTTGTGGACCTTAAATAGTAGGTGGGTGTCATAGACCATAGTTAATCATATTTGACTGGTGTTTTAAAAATGGAATATTTATTTTGCTACAGGACACAATAATTTACTAAGACCCTGCAGATCCTCCTTTAAATATATCTTTTTTTAATGGTGGTTATTCCCTGAGATTGTATATGACTAGTTTCTGCCTAACAGCCAATTGTAAATCAAAAGGAAAAGCAAACTTTAAAAAGAGATTTCTCCTATTATTTTGATGTGATGGATTCTCTACTTTACTTTTAATGTTTCTAAACAAAATAAAATGTTTTAGGTAACTTTCAAAAAGAAAACTGGAAGTTCATTTTTACTAACATTTAATGAGTTATAATAATGAGCAGCTACTGCTTGTGTCCTTTTAAGTGTGTGAATTTCTAGGCTAATTTTTAACTTTGGATAAGGTGGAATAAAAAAAAATCTCTATGTATGAAATATATCTATATTAATATTAAAATATATGTAATATATATGTATTTAAATAATCTCTTGTGATTTTCCTTTTTAAAGGTGCTTACTAAGTAAATTTTGTTCTACCACAAAAGTGACTGGTTATTTTAACTACAGGAGAAAGGACCTTGATGCTATGGAGTATTTGGTTCTTAGCTGACAACATCTCAAATGCCCTTCCAGCCTATGAGCAAGCTGCATTTCATAGGGATCCTAAGGGAATCAACACTCCCAACTTTGGTGGAGTTTCAGGGTTGGCTGAAGCAGAGTGCTATGGGCACACCACCATGGTCAAAACTCAATCAGGAAATGCAGGATGGACATATCCAAAGGTGAGCAAAGTAAAGAATAATAATCATTGTGATAAGAAGCCAGTGTTGCAGACAGGAAAGTCATAGCTTGCATAAGTAAAAAGGATAAGCCAAGCACAGAAATGTGAATGAGAAAAATCCAGAGCAGTATGGTCAATTTGATGTATAATGCAAGCCTCTCATGTGAGTCACATACCTGATTTTAATTTTCTGTTATCCTAATTTAAAATGTAAAAAGCAACAGGTGAAATCAATTGTAATAAACGTTTTATTTCCCCATATGTATCCAAGTATTAATATTTCAATGAATAATCAATATAGAAATTTAAAATGAGGTATTTTATGTTATTTATTTCCATTCTAAGCTTTAAAATCCAGTATGAATTTTTTACTTACAGAACATCTTATTTCAGAGTAGCCACAATTCCAGTGCTCAATAGCACATGTGGCTACTGGTTGTTGTATTGACAGTGCAGGCACAAAGTCATCAAAGTGATTTAATGGGTTAAAGTGTGAGAGAGAGTCTGGAATTAATCCGTAGTAGCAAGTGGTGCCAGTGCCCATTTTGCTTTAATGCATAACATGGGGGATTTTAAGTATTTGAAAGCCTCAGTTCTGCTCTTGCTTCTCCTGCTTATTCATTTTTTGAACCTCAAATTTATTGGCTATGTAAATAAGAAAAATATTACATTATATGCTCAATATACACACCTGAGCTATCCTATGAAGGAGCACCGTGTATACTCTCAATGTTAGTCAAAATATTATATAATTCTTAGCGTATTACAAAGTTGAGAGAAAAAGAGGACATTGAAACTGAGAGTAGTTATCTATCTAGAGCAAATTACATTTTTATTTTTATTGATTTTCTCCATTGGTTGTTAAACAGGGAAGTCTCATAGGTAAGATCCAGAATTACTGTGTTTCTATCAATTAACTTTGGAATTATATGAAGCAATTACATTAAGCAAAAATATTAGATTCTGTTCTAATTAAAAGTGAACATTAAAAGTTTAAGACATAAACTACATTGACATTAACAATGCTTGAAAATAGTGTTTCTTACTTTAAATGCAAGAGGAAAAAATACAATCCAAGGGAATGTGCAGTTAATAGAGCAAAACAAACGATTAATCCCAGTGGGATGAATAGACAGAAAATCAGTGGTCCAATGATCCCCCTGTTTCTTCAACAAAATAAATATAAATTTCTCACATGCTATTATTAAAAGGTGTGTGCTTTTTTATACTTATAATTAGTAATGAGGGAAGTATAATATTCTGTCCATCAGCCATGTGTTTATTTACAATCAGCCATAACTGTGTATATGGGAGGAACAACTTTGAACAAGATGAAAACATGTAATGAAGATTAATATCATGAAAGCTTAATGTGAACTTTATGTCTCCTTCATAGTAGTTCACATTTGTCTAATTTGGAAGATTACATTTGGAAACTAAACAATGAAGTTATTTAACTTGTAGTGGAAAAAACAGTCCAAATTTTGAATTGAAATGATTTTGGTGTAGCAAATATGCCACATTACCACATGAAAATTTAAATATGTGCTCTAAATGCCTTCTTATCCTGAAAAAAGAGGAAATATCCTATGGTTTGTTAAATATTCTCAAATACTCTGAAGTTCTCTCCCTACAATGGAGAGGTTTGGCTCCCAAATTGGATGTGAGAGCACATAACCTCTTATTGAATCAGCTTTTCTGTTTCTATAAGCCTGTAGAAGGTAGGATTTCTTTCCTTTTTTTTTTTTTTTTTTTTTTTTTTTTGAGATGGAGTATTGCACCCTCACCCAGGCTGGAGTGCAATGGCGAGATCTCGGCTCACTGCAATCTCTACCTCGTGGGTTCAAGCGATTGTCCTGCCTCAGCCTCGTGAATAGTTGGGATTACAGGCACCTGCCATCACGCCCGGCTAATGTTTTGTATTTTCAGTAGGGACGGGGTTTCACTATGTTGGCCAGGCTGGTCTCAAACTGCTGACGTCATGATCCGCCTCCCAAACTGCTGGGATTACAAGCTTGAGCCACCTGCACCCAGCCAGGATTTCTTTCTTACTGTGGCGTACTGGCACGTGTTCAACAGTCAGTTCTCCAGAAGAAAAAAAAATAGCCCTGATTTGCAGTGTTTGTCAATTTCTTCCCTTGTGGCCTATTTCAGCTTACCAACATGATTTCACTGAAAGCAGGGGAAAAGATGTATACATCCAACACACCACTGCTACCCTCTCTAAAATGCAGTTTTTATTTCTGTGACATTAAGATGAGTGGCCATTAACATAGTGCTCTGTGAGTTCTTCCACTGGCAGCAAGTAAATTACTGATTCAGACTACACTTTAAGCAAATGGACTTTGTTCTTGTGAATTTCCTTTATCATAAAGTCCAAGGCACATTTTTCAGATTTGAACATCTTGCAATTTTCATCATTTCAAACTCAGTTTCCTTGGTGGATTTGTATTTTGTGTAGTTTTAACTTTTATTTCCCTACTGATTAATCAGTAGAAAAATCTAATTGTATGTTTATTGGCATTTGGATATCCTCTTTTGTGAAGTGCCTTTCAAATATGTTGCCTGATTTTTAACTTTCTGTGGTCTTTTCCTCATTGAGCACCTTGTTGGTACTATTAATATATGCTACAGATATCCACATATCTTTTCCACTCCGTATTTGTTAATGTCTCTTGATGAACAGACTTTATGATCACTGTCTCTTTTTTGTCCTACTCAACAAGGTTTCCCAGTTCTGAATTCATAAAAATATTCTCAAAGCTTAAGTGCTTTGTTTTCTACATTAAAATTTACAATCCAAATGGAAAAAATTGTTCTGTGAATGGTATAGGAGTTATTTCATGTTTTTTACATATGTGGATTAAATTGACCTAGCACTAATTATTGAAGACTGTCCTTTACTTAACGCTTTGCAGTTCCGTCTTCGTCATAAATCAAGTGTCTATACGTGTGGGTCTCTTTCTGAAATCTATTTTTGCATTGGTCTATTTGTTTATTTTTGTAACAATTTTTTTTATTAATAACTATAACATTATAATGATAGAAGACATTTTCCCATTTGGTCCTATTAAAGATTTCCTTAGGTACAGTCATTTTTTAATATACAATTACAGAAATATACTGAAAAGTCATAATATTCACAAAAATCATCTGGATAATGAACTCTGTAATGATAATCTGATTTCATTTCTGCTGCTGTTTATTTGTGTTGTATCTCTTTTTATTTCTTAATAATTCTAGTCTGGACTAATCAATTTTATTAGTTTTGTTTTTCAAAGAACTATTTTGGCTTTATTAATTTTTACAGAAGTGTGTTGTTTTTTATGTTTTTTTCCTAGTCTCATTATTAATATTTTCTTCAGTCTACTTCTTGAAGTTCAACCAAAGTTTATCATTCAAGTTTTTCATTCAATATTTAGTTTCAGTAATTTTTAGCCTCATTTCCTAACATGAATTTTAAAGCTTTAGGTTTCTCTTTAAGTATAACTTTGCCATCATTAAAATGGTTTTACTTTGTGTGTGTGCATGCGTGCGTGCGTGCTTGTGTGTGGGTGACTGATAGGGACAGAAGGCTGGGAAATTCTGGGCAGAAGAGGGTGGGGCCCCAGTGAGTGGCCCACCCACAAGCCTGGAACCACGCCCAAAAAGAGAACATACATTCCTGTTTTCCCGCTTGACTGTTGTCTTTTCCAAAACCACGCATGGCCCACCCCCACCCCAAATCCTGTGCCCATAAAAACCCCAGACTCTGAAGGCAGAAGAAGGAGAAAAGGAGAAGCAGTGGGACGTAGGAGACTATGGCTGGATGTTGGAGAGAAGCAGTTTGACTTCACAGGGATGGATCGATGGTGTAGTTTCAGAGAGGAGTCCTGCCAGGGATTATGTTCCTACTCTACCCCTTTTTCAGCTCCCCTTTCCACCAAGAGCCACTTTCTTTTTTTTTTTTTTTAATTTGTTTATTATTATTATTATACTTTAAGTTCTAGGGTACATGTTCATGACGTGCAGGTTTGTTACATATGTATACTTGTGCCATGTTGCTGTGCTGCACCCATCAACTCGTCATTTACATCAGGTATAACTCCCAATGCAATCCCTCCCCCCTCCCCCCTCCCCATGATAGGCCCCGGTGTGTGATGTTCCCCTTCCCGAGTCCAAGTGATCTCATTGTTCAGTTCCCACCTATGAGTGAGAACATGCGGTGTTTGGTTTTCTGTTCTTGTGATAGTTTGCTAAGAATGATGGTTTCCAGCTGCATCCATGTCCCTACAAAGGACACAAACTCATCCTTTTTTATAGCTGCATAGTATTCCATGGTGTATATGTGCCACATTTTCTTAATCCAGTCTGTCACTGATGGACATTTGGGTTGATTCCAAGTCTTTGCTATTGTGAATAGTGCCGCAATAAACATACATGTGCATGTGTCTTTATAGCAGCGTGATTTATAATCCTTTGGGTATATCCCCAGTAATGGGATGGCTGGGTCATATGGTACATCTAGTTCTAGATCCTTGAGGAATCGCCATACTGTTTTCCATAATGGTTGAACTAGTTTACATTCCCACCAACAGTGTAAAAGTGTTCCTATTTCTCCACATCCTCTCCAGCATGTGTTGTTTCCTGACTTTTTAATGATCGCCATTCTAACTGGTGTGAGATGGTATCTCATTGTGGTTTTGATTTGCATTTCTCTGATGGCCAGTGATGATGAGCATTTTTTCATGTGTCTGTTGGCTGTATGAATGCCTTCTTTTGAATCTCCTTAAGCTGATAAGCAATTTCAGCAAAGTCTCAGGATACAAAATTAATGTGCAAAAATCACAAGCATTCTTATATACCAGTAACAGACAAACAGAGAGCCAAATCATGAATGAACGTCCATTCACAATTGCTTCAAAGAGAATAAAATACCTAGAAATCCAACTTACAAGGGATGTAAAGGACCTCTTCAAGGAGAACTACAAACCACTGCTCAGTGAAATAAAAGAGGACACAAACAAATGGAAGAACATACCATGCTCATGGATAGGAAAAATCAATATCGTGAAAATGGCCATACTGCCCAAGGTAATTTATAGATTCAATGCCATCCCCATCAAGCTACCAATGACTTTCTTCACAGAATTGGAAAAAACTGCTTTAAAGTTCATATGGAACCAAAAAAGAGCCCGCATCTCCAAGACAATCCTAAGTCAAAAGAAGAAAGCTGGAGGCATCACGCTACCTGACTTCAAACTATACTACAAGGCTACAGTAACCAAAACAGCATGGTACTGGTATCAAAACAGAGATATAGACCAATGGAACAGAACAGAGTCCTCAGAAATAATACCACACATCTACAGCCATCTGATCTTTGACAAACCTGAGAGAAACAAGAAATGGGGAAAAGATTCCCTATTTAATAAATGGTGCTGGGAAAATTGGCTAGCCATAAGTAGAAAGCTGAAACTGGATCCTTTCCTTACTCCTTCTACGAAAATTAATTCAAGATGGATTAGAGACTTAAATGTTAGACCTAATACCATAAAAACCCTAGAGGAAAACCTAGGTAGTACCATTCAGGACATAGGCATGGGCAAAGACTTCATGTCTAAAACACCAAAAGCAATGGCAGCAAAAGCAAAAATTGACAAATGGGATCTCATTAAACTAAAGAGCTTCTGCACAGCAAAAGAAACTACCATCAGAGTGAACAGGCAACCTACAGAATGGGAGGAAATTTTTGCAATCTACTCATCTGACAAAGGGCTAATAACCAGAACCTACAAAGAACTCAAACAAATTTACAAGAAAAAAACAAACAACCCCATCAAAAAGTGGGCAAAGGATATGAACAGACATTTCCCAAGAGCCACTTTCATCAGCAATAAAATCCTCTACTTTTTTTTTTTTTAAAGATGTGTAAATAGAATGAATGCCCACTAGTGAAGAGAAAGTGCTATGGACTGAATTGTGTTTCATCCAAAATTTACATGTTGAAGTCCTAATTCACAATGTGACTGTATTTAAAGACAGGGCTTTCAGGAGGCAATTCAAGTTAAATGAGGTCAAAAGAGTAGGGGCGGCTGGGAGTGGTGGCTCACACCTGTAATCCCAACATTTGGGATTCTGCCTCCTGGGTTCAAGTGATTCTTATGTTTCAGCCTCCCACATAGCTGGGACTACAGGCACACACCACCACTCCCAGCTAATTTTTGTATTTTTAATGGAGATGAGGTTTCATCATACTGGCCAGGCTGGTCTTGAACTCTGGGCCTCAAGTGATCCATGCACCTCAGCCTCTCGAAGTGCTGGAATTATAGGAGTAAGCCACTGCACTCGGCCAAGGTTTTTACATTTTTATTGATATGTAATAACTGTACATATTTATGTGTAGATGTGATATTTTGATATATACATACAATGTGTAATGATCAAATCAGGGTATTTAGTATGTCCATCTCCTTAACCATTTGTCATTTATTTGTGTTGGGAACATTTTAAATTTTCTAGCTATTTTAAAATATATAATAAATTCTGAACTGTAGTAACACTCACGTGCTATTAAACCATTACAAATTTTTGAATATATATATTTCACTGTTGTAAAAATTCATATATATTTTTTCACTTATAGTTTGAAAAATATGTATCTCAAAAATTTTTCTTTGTAATTTCTCCTTTGATCAATAGGTTGTTTATAATTCATTTCTTAATTCCCAAATATACATTAGCTCAAAAATTTTTGGCTAGGCGCAGTGACTCACATCTGTAATCCCAGCACTTTGGGAGATCAAGGTGGTTGGATCACGAGGTCAGGAGATCGAGACCATCCTGGCTAACACGGTGAAATCCCTTCTCTACTAAAAAATATAAAAAATTAGCCGGGCATGGTGACAGGCGCCTGTAGTCCCAGCTACTTGGAAGGCTGAGTCAGGAGAATGGCGTGAACCTGGGAGGCGGAGCTTGGAACTTGCAGTGAGCCAAGATCATGCCACTACCCTCCAGCCTGGGCGACAGAGCAAGACTCTGTCTCAGGAAGAAAAAAAAAAAAAAAAAAAAAAAAATTTGATTATGGATTTACTCCTTTGTGATCCGAGATTAGATTATGCGTGACTTTAATACACTGAAACTTACTGAGTTTTATTTTGTGTTCAACATATGGTGGAGATCTAGAAATTTTCTATTTCCCTTGAAAATAAAGTACATTTATTTTGACAATTCTGCAGTTGCTTTGCATATAATTATACACACACACACACATCAACTAGGCCAAGGTTGCTAAAAATATAGTTCAATCTTCTGTATATTATGTTTTATCTTCTTGTTTCATCGGTGTCTGAGAGGTGTGTTAAAAAAACTTCTGAGATAGTTGTGAATTTGTTCATTATCCACGTATTTCTGTTAATGTTTGCTACATAAATATAATGCTGAGGGAACACAAATTGGGAATTGTTTTATATTTGTTATTATGAAATATGCTTCTTTTTTCTAAGATTTTGTTTTGTTTTTAATACAATCTAATTTTTTTTCTGTTGATTGGAACATGTATTACCATTACATTTAATGTAAGTAATAATTTATTTTGATTTTAATTCATCAGCTTTCTACTTACCTATATTCTTAATGTACATCCTATTTATTCTATATCCCTTTTTGTCTCATTTTTTAGTTTTTAAAAGACACTTTAAAAAATCTTTCTAAAATAGGTTTTGAACACAAACACTTATGTTATTAAACCAAGGCAATGGTAATAGGTCCCAGAATCCAGTTGTTTCTGCTTTAGAGAGTGAGATAGGCTTTTTAGAAAACATAGTCACAGACTATTCTATTTGCCCTGTGTATTTGTATAAGTGTAACCAGAAGTATTTGCTCTGAGATAAACTCAACTCTGACTGGCTAAGAGGAAATGTAAGACTACACATTTGTCTATGACAACTTTAGTAAATCTATTTAGGCTATTTTTTTTTTTTTTTTTTTTTGGCTTTCTGAGCAGAAGTGCTATCATTTATACTTTAAGGCTAAAAATAAGTTTTGAAAGATCTTTTCTAGTTTTATTTTTATGAAAATTATAGCTTGAAGAATATACATGAAAAGACAATATCTATTCTGGTAGTTTTAAAATTAATTTTAAATACTTAAGTTTATTTTATTTTGTAGGCTTCTAGGTGTTATATTTAAGGAAATATAATTCACTAATGGGATGGTTGTATTAATTTATTTTCTGTTACTTATAACAAAATACCTGAAGCTGAGTAATTTATAAATAAAATGAATTTACTTTTCATGGTTACAGAAACTGGAAGTCCAAGGTAAGGGACCACATTTGGAGAGGACTTTTTTGCTGGTGAGGTCTCTGTGCAGAGTCCCAAGGAGGCCCAGGGAATCCCGTGGTGAGGGGGCTGAGCATGCTAATGTATTGCTCAGGTCTCTCTTCCTCTTCTTATAAAGCCAACACTTCCACTCCCATAATTCAGTTTATTAACCCATTAATTTATGAATGAATTAATCCATTAATGAGAGCAAACTTTCATAGTTGAATCACCTCTTAAAGGACCCACTTTTTAATACTGCCACATTGAGGATTAGGTTTCCAACACATGAAATTTGGGGTAAACATTCAAACCCCATCAATGGTAGTTTTCAACATCTGGAAATTTCTAACAATTACTCCAAATACCCAGGATAAGTAAGAGTGTGCTAGACCGATATAAGCCTGATCTTCACATAAGAAACAGTATCCCAGTGGAGCATACATTGTATGAGGAGAATAAGAATCATTTATTGCAATAAAAGTGTCAATGTATGTGCTTTGAGTTGGACAAATTCCTTGAGTGGAATTAGACAGTTTCTGTAAAGTAGGCCAGATTGTCTCTGAAGAAACAAACTGTCATAACTTAGACTCAATATTAGTGCCTATTCTTGATTGACTGGGCTTCGTTGATAGGATTGTAATGACCTTGGCGGAAGCATTTTGTTGTTATGAGGTCAAGGTTCAATTTGCAAAATTGAAGGTGAGGGAAGCTAAAGTGCCAAGAATGTCCTGTTAAAGAGAATTTGTCTTTTGAAGTATTTCAGGCAATAGCTATTAAATTTTATCAGCAAGGTTAAGAAACAAGTGACAGAGCCAGAAATCCATTAGATTTAGAGTAGTAGCCAGAGTCTGGAAAAAATATGTAAGAGTTTTGCTTTTCCTTAAGTGGTAAAAGGTGAACATATGGGGTCAGAAAAATAAGATGAATAGAGAAGGGAGTATATCAGTGTTTTAGCAGAGATCATATTGGAATACTAGGCATGCTTAGCAGCAGAGTAGAAGGACTAAATCGGAAGTAAACAGCTTCTAAATCATTCCTAACCCCTTTTGCCCCTCCACTTCAGCCTTTTTTTAAGATTTGTAAATGGAATGAATGCCCACTAGTGAAGAGAAAGTGCTATGGACTGAATTGTGTTTCATCCAAAATTTACATGTTGAAGCCCTAATTCACAATGTGACTGTATTTAAAGACAGGGCTTTCAGGAGGCAATTCAAGTTAAATGAGGTCAAAAAGAGTAGGGGCAGCCGGGTGCAGTGGCTCATGCCTGTAATCCCAGCATTTTGGGAGGCAGAGGCTGGTGGATCACCTGAGGTCAGGAGTTCCAGACCAGCTGACCAATATGGTGAAACTGTGTCTCTACTAAAAATACAAAAATTAGCTGGACATGGTGGCGTGCATCTGTAGTCCCAGCTACTTGGGAGGCAGAGACAGGAGAATTGCTTGAACCCAAGAAGGCAGAGGTTTCAGTGAGCTGAGATCATGCCACTGTACTCCAGCCTGGGAGACAAAGCAAGACTATGTCTAAAAAAAAAAAAAAAAAAAAAAAATGTAGGGGCATAATTCTATAGAATTGGTGGCCTTACAGGAAGAGAAAGAGAGAGATTTCTGTGTCTGCATGTGTACACATTGGGGAAAGATGATGTGAGGACACAGCAAATGGTGGCTGTCTGCAAGTGAGGAAGGAGGCCTCACCAGAGTCTGACCATGCTGGCACCCTAATCTCAGGCTTCTCATTCTCCAGACTGAGAAAACAAATTTCTGTTGTGTGAGCCACCCAGCCTATGATAACAGACTAATACAGGAAGTATAAACATCTTTTGAGGTAGGAAACATGAATCTGAGGATCACTACTTTGGAGTCTTACAGTTGTGTCAGTTGTTAACAGTACCCGAAAAGATCCTTTTCATTGAGGTTCAAGTGCAGATTTTCGTGTCTTTTCCAGACGATTACATTTTCAGATTATAGATTATGTAGAGGTGGGTGTTTTAGAAATGTTCTTATCTGTTGATCTAGAGCTAGAGATATCCTGAGTCCTTGTAGTTACTAGTCATATCTGTTTGTAATTGAGTGGAACCTAAGACTGGTAATGAAATTTCCAAATGCCTAAGGTAGCCTATTATTAATCAATCAGGAGAGATGATATATGTGTCCCAGATGGCTTGGTCATAGAAACATTAAAACTAATGATATTACTTTAGGCCACGGAAGTGTGAGGGTTCATGAGAACTTTCATAATTTTAGTTTTATAATGCCATAGTTCCCTTAATTTTTCTTCAGGACTATTGATAAAAAAATATGGTGACGTTTCTCGATAAAAGACAAAACCTGCTTTTCAGCATTCGTTAGTAAGAGTGCTGGAAAAACAAGTGTCTCTGTCAGTAGAAAGAAAGACAGAAATTCCTCAGGTTGAAAAACAAAACCAAGCATTTTTGGGTTCATAATTAATGGCCATACATTCCACTGTATGACTATAAAACACATTGATTATCCATCTATCAGTTGATGGATTTTGAGTTATTTCTGCTCTTTGGCTACTGAAATAATGTTGCTGTGCACATTCATGCACAAGTTGCTTCTATGAAGTTATGTTTTCACATATGGTTATATAATTAGGAGTTGAATCGCTGGGTTATATGGTTTCTACATGTTTAATATTTTGATGAACTGCCGAACTTCTAAGTGTCTGTACCATTTTACAACCTCATCAGCAATATATGAGGATTTCAGCTTCTCCACATGCTCATCAACACTTCTTATTGTCTGCCTTTTGATTTTAGCCATGCTAGTGAATATGAAGTGGTATGATATCTCATTGTGATTTTGATTTATATTTCTCAAATGATAAATTATATTAAGTATCTTTCTGTGTGTCTACTGATAATTAAAAGACATCCTTTGAGAAATCTTTTGCCTATTGTTAAACTGGGCTATTTTTCTTTTTGTTGAAGTTGACAGTTCTTTATTAATTCTAGTACAAATCCCTTATTAAATATATGATCACAAATATTTTCTCCCATTCTTTTGGGTTGTCTTCACTTTCTTGATGGTATCCTTTGAAGTGCAAAAAGTTTTTTCTTTTTACTTTTGATAATGTCCAATTCACTTTTTTCTTTTGTGACTTGTGCTTTTAACATCCTATGTAACAGACCATTACTAATTAAAGGATAAAATGTACTCCTCTGTTGGCTTCTAAGAATTTTTGTAGCTTTACCTTTCATATTTAGGTCTATGATTCATATGGAGTTAATTTTCCTTTATAGTATGAGGGATTCTAATTTCATTCTTTTGTATGAAGATATTGTTGTCTTAGTACCATTTCTTAGAAAGCTTTATCTCCCCCCATTAAATATCTTAGATCCATTTTTGAAAATTAATTGACCTTTAGTATAACAGCTTATTTCTGTACTCTCAGTTTTGATCATTGTTTTACATAGCTTTTCCTATACTGTACCACACTGTTTTGATTACTATAGCTTTGAAACTGGAAGTGTGACTTCTCTGACTTTGTTTTACTTTTCAATATTGTTTTGACTGCTCTTGATTCCTTGATTTTCCAAATGAATTTTGGGATCAACTTGTCAATTTCTACAGGGACGGAGGCAGGAAGGATTTGACTGGAATTGCACTGAAACTGTAGATCAATTAACAACTATTACTATCTTAATATTAAATCTTAAAATACATGAACAAGGATGTCTCTCCATTTATTCAGATCTTCTTTAACATCTTTCAAAGATATTATCTAGTTTTCAATATATAAAATTTGCACTTATTTTATTCAATCAATATGTATTTTTTTAATTCTTTTTGGTGCTGTGATAGATGGAATTTATCATTTGAGATAGTTCATTGCTAGTATATCAAAATATAATTAATTTTTATATATTGCTCTTGTACCCTACCACTTTGCTGAGCTCATTTATTAGTTCTAATAATACTTTTAGTGTGTGTGAATCATTAATTATTTTCTATATATTACATCATGTCATCTATGAATATAGTTGTAATGTTCCCTTCCAATCTCAACATCTTTTATTTCTTTTTAGATATATCTTCTTTATTTCTTCATTTGAATTATTTGAGACTTCTTTCTCTTTTTTTCATCAGTCTGTACAAAAAGATTTTAATTTTTTTGTAACATATTTTTAAATTGATATATAATAGTTGCAACTATTTGGGAGCTACATGTGATATTTTAGTCCCTATATACAATATGTGACCATATTGTATATGTGATATTTAGTACCTTTATACAATATGACCAAATGTGGATAATAGGGTTGGATATTCATGACCTCAAACATTTATCTTACTTCTGGGTTTGGAATATTATAATTCTTTTCTTCTAGTTGTTTTGAAATATGCAATAAATTATTGTTGACTATAATTCCTCTATTCTGCTATTAAATATTAGAACTTATTTTTTAAACTGTACTTTTAATACCCCTAACCCATTCCTCCTTATTCCCCATCTTTTCTTTTCAGCCTCCAGTAACCAGCATTCTACTCTACTTCCACGAGATCCACTTTTTTGGCTCTGGCATATGAGTGAGAACATGCAATATTTGTCCTTCTGTGCCTGGCTTATTTTACTTAACCTAATGACCTCCAGTTCTATCCATGTTTCTACAAAAGACAGGATTTCATTCTTTTCTAAGAATGAACAATATTCTGCTGTGTATATACGCCACATTTTCTTTATCAGTTCATCTATTGATGGGCACTTAGGTTGATTTCTTGTTTTAGCTATTGTGCATAGTGTTGCAAAAAACGTGGGAGTGCAGCTATCTCTTTGACATATTGATATGCTTTCTATTGGATATATATCCAGCAGTGGGAATACTGGATCATATGGTAGTTCTATTTTCAGTTTTTTAAGCAACCTTCATACTGTATGCCATAAGGGCTCTATTATTTTACATTCTCACCAACAGTGTACAAGTGTTCATCTTTCTTCTCATCTTTGCCAGCATTTGTTATTTTTGATAATAGCCATTTTAACTGGAACTAGGTGGTATCTCATTGCAGTTTTGATTTTCATTTCCCTGATGATTAGTAATGTTGAGCAATTTTTTTTCATATACTCGTGGCCATTTGTATGTTTTCTTTTAAGAAATGTCTATTCAAGTCTTTTGCCCACTTTTTAGATTTTTTTATTTTATATAGAGTTAAGTTTCTTATTCTGATTATTAATTGCTTGTTGGATTGATAAGTTGCAAATAGTTTCTCTCCCTTTTTTTAGGGTGCCTTTTCACTTTTTTGATTGTCTTTTGCTGTGCAAAAGCTTGTTAGCTTGATGTAATCCCATTTATTTTTGCTCTGGTTGCCTAAGCTTTATGGCAGTCTTACCCAGATTTTTTCACCCAGACCAATATTCTGTAGCATTTCCTCAATAGTTTCTTCTAGAAGTTTCATAGCGTTCCGTTTTACATTTAAGTCTTTAATCCATTTTGGCATTCATTTTGTATATGTTGAAAGATAGGAATCTAGTTTCATTCTTCTGCATATGGATATCCACTTTTCCCAGAACCATTTATTAAACACTGTTCTTTCCCCAGTGTATGCTCTTGGTACCTTTGTCAAAAATTACTTGGTTGTAAGTGCATAGATTTACTTCTGAGTTCATTGATCTATATGCCTATTTTTATGCCAGCACCATGCAGCTTGGGTTACTATATAACTTCATGCTATAATTTGAAGTCAGGTAGTATGATGCCTTCAGCTTTGCTGTTTTTGATTAGGATTGCTTTGGCTATCGTGGCTCTTTTTGGGTTCCATACAAATTTTAGGATTATTTTTCTGTTTTTGTGAAGAAAGTCATTGGTATTTTGGTATGGATTACATTGAATCTATAGATCATTTTGACTAATATAGACATTTTAACAATAGTGATTATTTCAATCTATGAGCATGAGATATCTTTCCATTTTTTTTTTCTGTCCTCTTCAATTTCTTTAATCAGTGTTTTATAGTTTTTCTTATACAGAATCATTCACTACTTTGGTTAAGTTTATTACTAGGCAAAATTTATTGTAGCTGTTATAAATTGGATTGTTTTCTTGGTTTCTTTTTCAGATTGATTACTGATAGTGTATATAAGTGCTACTGACATTTTTGTATTGATTTTGAATTCTGCGACTATACTGAATTTGTCGGTTCCACAATTTTTTTGGTAGACTTTATATTTTTGAAAATATAAAATCATGTCTGTAAGCAAGGCTAATTTGATTTCTTTCTTTCCAATTTGAATGCCCTTTATTTCTTTCTCTTGCCCAGTTGCTCTCACTAGGATTCACAGTACTATGGTGAATAGAATTGGTGAAAATGGGAATACTTGTTTTGCTCCACATCTTCATGAAAAGGCTTTCAGTTTCTTCTCGTTCAGTATTTTAGCTGGGGTTTGTTATATATTGCCTTTAACATGTTAAAGAATGTTCCATCTATACCCAATTTTTTGAGACTTTTATCACGAAAAGATGTTTAATTTTATCTAATGCTTCTTCAACATTTATTGAAATAATCATATGAATTTTGTCATTGATTTTCTTGATACGATGTATCACATTTGTTGATTTGCATGTATTGAATAATGTTTGCATCCCTGGAATGAATCCCTCTTGAGCATCATAAATAGTATTTTTAATGACTTGTGTTTGATTTGCTTGTATTTTGTTGAGGATATTTCCATTTATATTCATCAGGGATATTGACCTGTAGTTTTGTTTATTTGTTGTATCCTTGTCTGGTTTTGGTATCACAGCAATGCTGACCTTGTAGAATGAGTTTGGTGGTATATCCTCCTCTTCAATTTTTTTGAAGAGTTTGGGTAGAATTGAGATTAGTTCTTCTTTAAATATTTGGTATAATTCAGCTTGATACTGTCAAGTCCTGGACTTTTCTTGGGTGGAAGACTTTTTTATTACTATATCAATCTCATTACTCATTATTGGTCTGTTCAGGTTTTCTATTTCTTCATGATTCAATCTTGATTGGTTGTATATGTTTAGTAGTTTAATTTTTATAGATTTTCTAGTTTGTTGGCATACAGGTGTTCATAGTAGTCTGTAATTATCTGTTGTATTTCCATGGTATTAGTAATAATGTTTCCTTTCTTATCTCTGATTTTATTTATTTGAGTCTTCTCTTTTTTTTTCTTAGCCTAGATAAAGTTTTGTTGATTATGTTTATCTTTGCAAAAAACTTTTCATTTTGTTCTACTTTTTAATTATGTTTAGTCTTAATTTTATTTCCACTATAATTTTTATTATTTTTTTCTGTTAATTTTGACTTGAATTGTTCTTGCTTTTCCATTTCCTTAAGCTTCATCACTAGTTGTTCGTTTAAAGTCTTTCTATTATTATTATTGTTTTTAACATGGGCATTTGTTGCTATAAACTCTTTTGGTACTGCTTTTGCTGTATCATGTAGGTTCTGGTATATCATGTTTCCATTTTTCTTTGTTTTAAGAAATTAAAACAAAATTATTTACCGACCTATTGGTCATTCAAGAGCATATTTTTCAATTTCTGTGTATTTGTACAGTCTCCAAAATTCCTCTTGTTATTAATTTCTGTTTTTGTTTTGCTGTGGTCAAAAAGGGTACTTGATATGTTTTGACATTGTCATGGAGAATATCCAGGAAGGTTTTTGGGACTACGTGTGAATATTGGCCAGGAATCTATGTTCACAAGGCTGTCCTGGTGGCCCAGATGGTCTGGTTTCCCAGCAGACTTCTCTGCATAGATAGGATAGTCCCTGACCAAAGTTAAAGAGGCTGAAATTGATCCCGGGGTGCCTTGGCATCTACTGTGGGAAGGAGGGAGGTGGGTGTGTGTCATTGGCTCATATGGATGTGAATCACCCAGCAGGTCCCTGCACAAGCAGGATAGTAATTTGATTGCAAAGTGAAAACAATTGAAATCGATCAGGGGAAAACAATAGAAAATATCAACAAAAACAAAAGGTGGTTCTTTGAAAAGATTAACAATACTGAAACCAAAGTGGCAGTACAAAAGGAATTTAAGCACTACGTAAACTGCATCCCAAACATTTTTGTCTTGTAAATTAATTCTGTCTGGACAGTGGGCAAGATGAATCTGTCAGGCAGTTACAACATAGTAAGAATATTTGATGGGCTTATCAATGTGTACTTGGTAACTAAGCAGTACAGTAGCATCATCAAAATACTTATGATATGGTTTGGCTGTGTCCCCATCCAAATCTCTTCTTGAATTGTAATCCCTATAATCCCTACATGTTGTGGGAGGGACTTGGTGGGAGATAATTGAATCATGGGGGTAGCTTCCCCATGCTGTTCTCATGGTAGTGAGTAAGTTCTCATAAGATCTGATGGTTTTATAAATATCTGGCATTTCCCCTGCTGGCACTTATTCTCTCTCCTGCTGCCCTGAGAATAGGTGCCTTCTGCCATGCTTGTAAGTTTCCTGAGGCCTCCCCAGCCATGTAGAACTGAGTCAATTAAACCTCTTTTCTTTACAAACTACCCAGTCTTGGGTATTTCTTCATAGTGTGAGAATGGACTAATAAAACCTGTATCAGCCATTAAACAACAGCAACAACAAACAATTGCAGGCTTCGTCTCCACCTACGATGCTGTGTTTTGATTTTATCTTTTTTTGTGAGAAGAAATATGAGAAGTAGTTGAGGGACCAGCAAGTGGGTCCTCTAAGATTGAGGAGGCATTCTTCTGGATTTTTAAACATTTCCTCCAGATTTATCTCCCTCATTAGCAATGGCTTTTGTCTTAGAAGTCTCTTTGATTTTGTATACTTCCATGATTTCTTGTACTGTTATGAATGCATGCTATCCTTCAGTAAGCCCATCAAACATTCTTACTATGTTGTAACTGCCTGACAGATTCATCTTGCCCACTGTCTAGACAGGATTAACTTACAAGACAGGGAATTACAATAGGGAAAGAGTTTAATAAAGCTGGTTAAACAAAAGACAAGAGGGTTTAAAAAGCTGGCTAAACAGAAGACGGAGAAATCAGCTTCTTCAAACATTTGGAGGCTAGGGCTTTTTAAAGAAATTTCTTTAGACAGGTGGCTAAAGAATGGGTGCTGCTGATTGGTTGGGGAGGCAATTGGAGCAGTATGGAAAATGGCCCTTCTTCTCTGAGTCCTCTTCTGCATAGGTGCAACAGGACTGGTTGGGTCTTGAGTCCCAGGTCCAAGTGGAGTCATCAGTTGTCAGAAATCCAAAAGTCTGAAAAGACATCTAAAACAGCCAGTCTTAGGTTCTACAATAGTGATGTTGGTTATAGGAGTAGTTGTGGAAGTTACAAATCTTGTAACCTTTGAAACAATGTCTGGTAATTGTTTAGCTATACCTATGTCTTAGCAGAATTCAGGTCACTCTTATAAACCTAATATTGTGTACTTTTATTAGCTTTATAAAAGTGGTTTATTTTTGAGAAGGGCTATTATCATTTAAATTATAGACTAAATTTCTCCCAGAGTTAGCTTGGCCCACACCAAAGAATGACCAAGAGCAGTTTGAAGGTTAAAGGCAAGATGGAGTTGGTTAGGTCAAATCTCTCACTGTCATAATTTTCTCACTTGTATAAATTTTACAAAGGTGATTTCAATGTTATGTATAAGCACTTTTTCTGCAGTGTCAGCAATGTCATCTTTATTGTCATATCAGCTCTCAAAAAGTTTCAGATTTTGGAACACTTCAGATTTTGTTTTTTTGCATTAGGGATGCTCAACCTATCCTGATAAGTTTGGATTAAAGTCCGCCATTCTGCTGTTTTCTATATGTCTTATGTTGTTTTCTGTTCTCATATTCCTGTATTACGAACTTTTTGTGTTAAGTAGATATTTTCTAGTATATAACTTTTATTTGTTGTTTCTTTTACAATTTAAGGTTTTTTTATTTTTTTTTTTTGAGACAGAGTCTCACTCCTGTTGTCCATGCTGGAGTGCAGTGGTGCGATCTTGGCTCACTGCAACCTCTGCCTCCCGGGTTGAAGCGATTCTCCTGCCTCAGCCTCCTGAGTAGCTGGGATTACAGGCATGTGCCACCACACCTGGCTCATTTTAGTATCTTTAGTAGAGACAGGATTTTGCCATTTTGTCCAGACTGGTCTTGAACTCCTGACCTCAGGTAATCCTCCTGTCCCTGCCTCCCAATATGCTGGGATTATAGGTGTGAACCATTGCACTCAGCCTTAAGATTAATTTTTAAGGGTTACTTCAGGAATTATAATTAAGAATAATCTTGAAACCAGCCCGACCAATGTAGTGAAACTCCGTTTCTATTAAAAATACAAAAATTACCTGGGCATGGTGGCAGATGCCTGTAATCCCAGCTACTTGAGAGGCTGAGGCAGGAGAATCGCTTGAACCCAGGAGGTGGAGGTTACAGTGAGCCGAGATCATGCCATTGCACTCCAGCCTGGGCAACAAGAGTGAAACTCCATCTCAAAAAAAAAAAAAAAAAAAGAAAGAATAATCAAGGCCTGATTAATAGCAAATTAATTTAAAAGTATACAAACACTCATCTTCAATATGTATACTTTTCCTCCCTCTCTCTTGTGTAATTGCCATCCAAATTATATCTTTTTTCATTATAAGGCATCATAGCTTTATAAATATTACTTTATAAAGTTGCTTTTAAATTACAGAAGAAAAAGAATGAATTATCAAAAATATATTTATATTATTTTTTCTATTTATGTAGTTACCTTTAGCAATGTTTATCATTTTTGTGGTGGTCTGAGTTATGCTTCAGTGTCCTTTTATTTCAGTTGAAGGATCTCCTTTAGTGTTTTTTTATATAGAAGATCTATTAGTAATAATTTTTTTCAGTTTTTATCTTAATTTGTCCTTTGCTTTTAATAATAATTGTGAAGGATATAATATCTTTGGTTGACAGTCTTTTTCTTTCGGTACTTTGAGTATGTTATTACACTGCCTTCCAGCCACTATGTTTTCTGTTCAGAAGTTAGCTGTTAATTTTATTAAGAATCCCTTGTGTGTGATGAGTTGTTTCTCACTGCATTTAAGATTCTCTGTCTTTATGTTTCAACAGTTTAACTGTGATGTCTTAAAATATAAATCTCTTTAGAATTATCGTAATTGGATTTATTGAACTTATTGCACATGTAGATTAATGTTTTTCATAAAATTGGAAGAATTTCTTGATGTTATAATGTTTTCAAATATACTTTCTCTTTCTGTGATTTCCATCATGTTTTTAAGGATGTGTTTATTTTTCTCTTTCTATTTATCAGACTGGGTAATCCTAAATTGACCTACCTTGAAGTTCATTGATTCATTTGTCAGTTCAAATCTGTTGTTGGGCACCTCTATGATATCTTTTATTTCAGTTATTATATTCCTCAAATTTGGTTGTTTTAAATAATTTATCTATTGTTTCTAATACTCTTTATTTGGTGAGAAATTGTTCTCATACTTTAATTCTTTAGACATGGTTTCCTTTAGTTCTTTCAACATGTTTATAATAACTGTGTTATAAATTCAACAACTGGACTTTATCAGGGCCAGTTTCCCTTGCCTGCTTTTCATCCTGTATATGGGTCATATTTTCTTATTTGTGTGTCTCCCTCTTTCTGGTCTTTTGTTATTCCTGATGGTTGTTACTGCTGGCTGCTGCCTCTGTTTGTTTGATGATATTCCCATAATAATTGTACAAAGTCTGTATCCTTTGTTACGTGTGGCCACTAAAGTCTCTACTAGATTAGTTTAGTGGTAAGCTAATGTTTGGACAGAGATTTCCATAAAAGCCTTGGGCCAAAAAGTCTTCCAGACTTTGCCAGAGATTATATTCGTGTGTGGCGTCCCTTCCATCTTTCATCAGGGAGTTTACAACTCTGGCATTGCATTTACTTCCTGCTTGTATATATCCTCAAGGTCAGCTAGACATAAAAGAGGAGGCCCTTTTTCTTGTGTCTCATTAGGCCATGTTCAGAGTTATACACATGTTCATGCCCTTCTAGATTTCTAGGAATAGGTCAGAGGTTTTCAAAGTGCTGTCTGATCATCTCATTCCCCTGATTTTCCTTTTAATACTTTTAAAGTCTTGTTACCTTAATTGCCATCTGCTCAAACCCCCTCTTCCCAGGTCAGTCAACTGCAAAATTAAATAGTTACTATCATTTATTTTTTGACTAATATCCTAGAGATAGGGCTATTCACACAGAGTAAAATCTACATCAGATCAATTTAAGACAAGCCCTGAGAATAGAGCTTTTTCAGGGAGCTATCAGATAGGACAACTGGTGACAGTCTGGAGATGGGGCATTTGCAGAGCTTCAGACTTGTGGTGCCCCCTCCAGTAGTTGCTAGGTTGCTGGTTTTCACAGCTGCTGTAATTGCAAGGTTACTGGTTTTCCAGGTTACCAAAGAACAGGGGAGAAATGAATGTTTAAACTGAAACATCACAAAGCATGTTGTTCTTAATGAGATTCAGCCACTTTTCTTGAATAAACACTCTTTGGATTTTTCCAAAATTTTAGATAATTCCTAGGGTTCACAAAAACTTAATTTTGACATTTTTGGCCAGTGCACTTGTTGGTTTTATGGAAGACTGATTTTCTTTTAGGTACTTATTCTGCTGTTTCAGAAGTGCATCCCTCTTATTCAATTTTTTAGTAACATATTTTTTCTCCACTACAATTTCCAATATTTTTTAACTATATGCAAATAGTAGTTATAGCTGCTTTAAAGTTTGGATTTGAAACTATTATCTCGGGTGCCTGTGATCTGTTTTGTTTGTTACTTCCTCATTGGCCCGTTTTGTTGTGTTTTGTTTTGCTGCCAGTGTTGTATTTGCTGAAGTATTTCTACAAATAAGATATGTTGAGCTGTTGGATGAAATTATTATGTCTCTCCAGAGAGAGCTTAAACTTTATTCTGTAAAGTGTTTATCATTACAATCTCATATCACATTATTTCAATTACGGGGATTGAAATGATTCAAAGGTCCATTGCGTCCTCTCTCTCTCTCTTTCTCTTTCTGTCTTTATTTTTCTGCTCTAGTCAAAGCCAGAGGTTTCAGCAGGGACTCTTATGTGGACACTGTACTTTAATTCATGCCCCCTAGCTCGATGAGACTGTTAAGAGCACTTCTCAGAGTCTCATCTACCCCTTCTGAAATACACATCAAAACTGGGTTCACCTTTCTGGGCCTTTGCCTTCCCTCAGATTCTGGCCTGATCATTCTTCACTATTTTATTACATCCCTTATTTCTTCAAGCAGATAATTTTGATGTTTCCCAGATTTTCTAATTACCTTGGTTAGAAACGTTATCTGAATTACTTAGTTTAACATTACCAGATGCAGAAGCCAAGTTTATCTTTATTTAAACTCAGTGTGGTAAAATCTAGAATTGCATCAATACTAATAAATAGTGCACTAGAAAGTTAGTTTCATCAGGTCCCTTTTGTTCTTTTTTCTGGTCATTTAAAAAAGAAGAGGCATCAAAGAAACTGTCAGTATTTTTGTAATGAACTCAACTTACTTAATTGGTTACTTTAAATAATGTATTTGTAAAATTTGCTTTTAATTCCATTGCAGATATAAACGAATTTTCTTTTTTCTTTTCTTTTCTTTTTTTTTTTTTTGAGACAGAGTTTCACTCTTGTCACCTAGGATGGAGTGCAATGGCACGATCTCGGCTCACTGCAACCTCCACCTCCTGGGTTCAAGCGATTCTCCTGCCTCAGCCACCTAAGTAGCTAGGATTATAGGCGCCCACCACCATGCCCAGCTAATTTTTTGTATTTTTAGTAGAGATGGGGCTTCACTATGTTAACCAAGCTGGTCTTGAACACCTGACCTCAGGCAGCCCACCAGTCTCAGCCTCCCAAAGTGCTAGGATTACAGGCGTGAGTCACGGCACCTGGCTCAATGAATTTTCTTTCTAGCTAACATTAAAGGCCTGTGAGAATGAATGCAACCAAATTTTTTAGAGAAACTTCTCTTTGATAATGGTAATTTGCCTAGGGAAGTCATTAATTTTTGTGTGTGTGTGACTTGAGAATATCTTTTACTTTATCCTCTAATTTCTAATCTTATACATAGTTATTGTTAATCCTGATTTACTTCATGGCATTGAAAGACACTAAGGAGAAATCAATTATCTCCCCTCTTCTTTTTTTTAAAGTGATATTCTTTTGGGTCCTTGAATAAGAGATATTTTGCAACACTGAAGGCTTTGTGTAAAAATTGCCTGCAGCCTAGAAGTAAAGGTCTATGGTGAGTTCTGCCATCTGTTACAACTGTTTACAACAGGAGTGCATCTTATATACACCAATTTTGACAGACACTCATTTTTAATGGGCAAGTCAGGTTATCCTCAAAGGTATTGAATAGGAAACACAGTCATGTATTCAATGGCTTGAATTTTCCTTCTTAATTTTTCATTGCCCTATCACTATTGCAATTTGCATTCATCTCTATGCTAATTGCTTCATTAATACTTTAGAATTTTTTTTTTTTTAATTCTGCAGTTGTTAGGTTACCTAAGGCAAAGTAAATTTCAACTTTAATCTCAAAAAGATTATTATTGAAATGCTACCATGTGTACTTTCCGTGCATTTATATTTGGTACATTCTATACTCCTTCAACAAGACTCATATTCATGTACATATTCATACTTAGGATGCTACAGAAACTATTTTCTCAATTTAGAAGGTTTTAATCATTGTACTCATTTTAATTATTTTAGTGTTGCTGGAGATCAGAATGTGATGCCCCAAAATATGCTTTGACATGGTCAACTAAAGAGCAAACTCAAGGTCTCTTCTCAAATCCCTCCACTCACCCACCTTCATCTGTCAAAGCACAGGATGAGGCCGCTCTCTGAAGTTTCCTTATCCACCTAGAAACCAGACCTGCCATAAAGGAGCACAGTTGCCTTTGATCCCCTCCCTGAAATTTCATTAACCAGAAAAAAATCAAAATTACTGAGATTATAAAAATGCAGTTTTAAAAAATTAAAACTCATGCATTAGCAGAAGACATTGAAAATTAAACACCACACTTAGGGTCCAGGTGAACTTTGTCCCACACCATATTCTGTTCTCCAGTCCCACTCAGTTCCTAAAGAGAATTATTTACTGACCTCTATCTGAGCACCGGACCTATTTATGCCCTTGAAGAACTACTTACTACCCTTCAAAATGGCTACATTTCCCATCTCTTCTTTCCATATATAAAAAGGGTATATAAGCATCTGTACCTTGCTGGGTTATTTGGTAGTCTTTCTCCCGTGATTCTCCTGTTTTTATGCATGTCAATAACACTTGTGTAACTTATTTCCCTGTTAATCTATCAACTCATTTCAACATGAGATTTAAATTCAGACTTTCAGTGGGGAAGGAAAATTTTCTTCACCCCTACATGTATGTGATATAATAGACATTTTAGAATCAATATGTACAGCAGATTAAAATATTGCTTAATAGAATTATTGGTGTTATTATAACTAAGCATAATACAAGAAAACAAATGTTTACAAGAAATTAGGAGATATGAAGTTCTGACTTTCTTTTTGCATTCAGACTTAATCCCACAAAATGGGATTGATAATAAATTTGTGAAAATTTATTACTAACGTGATAAATATGTTTTAGATTTAATATTGCTTGATGGTAGCTCTCTTCTTTAATATTTGCCACAGGTTAGTATTTAGGAAGAAACATTAACATTATTGTGTAGCAATCTCAGACATGCTGATAGTGTTCTAGTGAAAATATAACCTCAGTCCTGGACAAAGATAGAAAAAAATGAAAGATGTTATAGAATATTTATTACTTGAATTGATTGATTTAGGCTATATGTTGATTAAAAATATTGACCTAGAAAGTTTGTATGTATTTATAGATTTTGAGGACTTTGAAAATTATAATGTAGATTCTCTTGTGTTTATTTTATTTTACTCAAGTACAATCATGAGAAAAGAAATGAACTATTTTCTGAGGAATGCAAGTGCTTTTAATAGTCAGGCCCAGAGAGATATTAAAATGAGACAGCAATCACGCCCTACTCCCCACTTTGAGCTATGTATCATTTCTAGAAACTGCTTGCTTTTGCCACACCTAGCTATAAATTAACCTAATAATGCCACATGGGGCACTGCAACCTACCACCTATAGATTGACAATGTATAGCAAATCACCAATAAATATTATTTCTGTAAATCAGTAAGAATTTCTAACAACTTTGTATCATCCCACTCCCTGTCTCCCCACCCCTCTTTTTTTCCCCCCTTTAAAAATCCACCTGTAACTGCTGTTAATTGGAGTGTATATTCAGGGCATCTTGAATCTATGCTTCCGGGTTGGAATCCCCACGCTTGGCCCAAATGAACTCTTTACTTATATTAATTTTGCCTCACTTTCTTCCTTTTAGGCTGACATATCTGGCATAAATCAGCAGGATTAAAGTGACTCTGCTTGACCACTCAGTGTTTCTGAAAGTGGTGCTTGGTAGCGGCACAAACATTTCATCTTTGGAAGTCACATTTGGCATTTTGGGTGAATTCTCCTGCCACTTTTTGGTTGAAGTTGTAGAATTTAGTTGGCTGTTTTTCAGACCCACTCTTTCCTTTAAGAGTGAGTGCTGTAGTCTCTGTCTTTGGGTAGAACAGGGTAAAGAGCTCTGCAGAAAGCTGCCTTTTTTCTACCTCTCTCTCGTGATCTGGTTCAGGTCAAAGTTTTCCACTGTTGTCTCTCAGTAGAGGCTTGGGTCACAGAATTGACAGTTAGGCACTGGTGGTCTCATTTTACATAGGACACTTTAAAAAATGCATCTGCTTTTGTATTTTTGAAGTTAAGACTTGATTTTTCATTTGTGACCAACTCCTATTAAACACCAGCTGGTTTTATGTGTAACACTTATGGCATCTCTTATATACACCTCAGAGTGTGGACACATCTAACCTGGGATGGTCATAAACACAATGACAAAAAATGGAAATTTTAAAAATACTTAAAATAACTGATTTGCTTGCACAATTAGAAAAGCTAGTTTTAGAACCAAATAGGAGACTTACTTCCAATGGTACCTAAAATGCTTTTAAAAGAAATTCTGAGAAATTTGCCTCCATTCAGGAGTTAAAGATATCTATCACCACCACCTGAGGAAACTCCGCAGGTCTTTGACCCCTCTCCCTGAAATTCCTACTGTGGCATTCCCAGAGACACTATGAATTCTTCTGGTTCTGGGGACCACCTGATTCTCGAACTGTTCTTTGCTCAATTAAAAAGACCACTCAATGAATAAGAAGAGACTCCAAAATATATCTTTGTTCCTAGCTGACAATTGCTTAGGGCAATAAAACAGGTAATTAAAAGATTAATAGTTAAAATGAGAAAATGAATAAAATTAAAACCACTGAGATTATAAAAATGCATATCTAACAACTTTTTTTCCAATCAGGAGTAATGACTGACACTGATGTTCAAATGCCAACATCGGGGGAGTTAGCTAGCAGCATTCCAGCTGAGATCAGCTCTGAAAAAAGTTAAAATCTTTTGTAAGCTCAAACTACCTGCTTTAGCTCTCCTGTGGGATTAACAATGAAGGCTGCCTCCACATTGTAGTTCACGAGTTAAAATTCTATGCTTTCATTACATGACCCGGGTTCAATTCCTGGTCAGGGAATCAGTCTTTCTTGACTTGACATTTGCATCCCTTTTGACTTTTGGGGATGCTCATTCGTTATTGATCCTTTTCCCTTCCATGGACAGCTTTTGATTTCCTGTCTCCTTTCATTAGTTGGGGGCATATGAGGCTTTTGGGCTTTTATGTGTAGATGGTCAGCTCAAAAGCTAAGACCCTAAAAAATATGACCAGACAGAAATGTGGATTGTGCTTCATCTGTGGCTAGCAAAATATTCCTTTCTTTATGCTTTCTTTGAAGTAGTTCTGGATTCCATGTGCACTGCTTTCCACCTCTTTGAACACACCTCATGTATTCTTGGTTAAGTTGTAACCTTGGTTAAGTCTTACTAGTTTCACTTGGGAATGTACTTCAGTTAAAAAAATTCAAAATCCAGAAATACTGACTGTCCCAGCTAAAATCTGATAATAAGAAATTTAAAAGGATGTTTTTAAGAACTCTATCCTCAAATGTAACTTAATTAAAACTGATATTTAGGATATATATGTATACATACATATATAAACACATATATATAACCGTATGTATAAATACATATATATCTTTTTAAGGGCTCTGTTCTCCTTCTGTAAAAATTTACCAGTCTACTGAATTTATCTATTCTTAAACCCATGTTAACCATATGTGTCCCTTCTGTCTGTTTCTTCATTTACTTCTGTCAGTCCCTCCTTCCCCTTACCACACTTGATGCCATATAAGGGAACCTAAAAAAATGTCTAACAGCCTGGGATCCCTTAAGGAAATCAGAAAAGGTTCCAGAGACTCCTCTTTTTGGGAGAAACCTCTGTTTTTCCTCATAAAACCCCAAGAATTGTTAACTGGGCAGATTCCTCAAGTCTAAAGTTATATTCTCTTTTGCATTAAGTTCTTTTGCATTTGACTTTCAGATACATACACAAGTACATGTATATGTTATATGTTGTGTCTACATATAACATATACATGTTATATGTCTGTATATATATGACTGTATATGTTTATATGTAGACAATATATATTGTCTACAAATGTTAGCAAATTAACTTGAAGATGAATGCTCATAAATTACATAACTAGTCCAAATACTTTTCAAGTTCATGTAACTTTAGTAATTTTTGGTAAATAAAAAATAGTTTTAACATAGTAAAATAAGGACATCTTCAAATTTTTAGACATTTTTGCCTGAGTCTGCTAGTCAGACACATTTAGGCTGTTTCTAAACTATTTTAAGGTCATAAAACTATTGCTTCTGTAGTACTTTTGATATTTGCTTAAGTTGTGACTTAAACCTGTAAAAGCTGACTATTGGGGTTCTCCAAAGCCTATACACATCTTACTATGAGCTTGTCTTCAGGTTTAAGCCACAAATTCTGGGGTCTAGACAAGTAAACATGGTGAGGACTGGAAACAACACCCGGGACCCATCCTTCCTGGCCCAGCTGTGCCTCTTGGCCGTGCTAGAAGGGATTAGATCTTTCAGACATTGTCTTTACAGCTCTGTTCTTTGTGTTGGATACTGCATCTGGTACATGATTAAAATTTAAAATTGCTTACTTCCTAAATTTTTCACTAAAAATAAGGGTTACTAAGAGTTAAAATTATAATTAGTATATGTGGTTAAAACTGTTGGATATAAGAGAAACATGTCTATATACAAAGCATATAAAGTAAGAAGTAGAGAAAGTTTAAAAGAGAGAGAAAATTTTCCTTTATGTGGGAGAGAACTTTATGTACTCAAAATGAGGGGAAAGGAAATGAAATTTTTATTCTAAGGTGAAGTGAGAGGCAAAAACTGAAGGTTTAAGCAAGTTGTGGAAGGTTTGTGTAAGACTGATTTTTTGAATGGAATTTTGTGTGTGATCAAGTTGGCTAAAATAAAAAGGGGGTTATTTAGATTTTCTAAAAACTGATGATTAATATCAAAAGTACACTGATGCAGGGCCAGAGCCTGGGCCTCTGTGTCAGAATAAAAAGGATCTGCTTTTTAATAGAAATTGCAAGAGTTTATAAAAGGTTTTTAGAAATCTTATCAGTATGGTCAAAGCTGATTGAGGAGATTGGATAGATTTATTTGTAAAATTTTATTAAAATTAGCTTTAGCATTAATAATATAGTGACACAAATGTAATTTGGTTTTCCACACAATATTCATGAGATAATAAAAGATTTTTTATTTCCTTCTGAGTAAATTGCATAAAAAAGAGGAAGGGGTAAAAGATTTTGTTTGCCTTAGGGTGTCAATATTAGGTATTATGATAATTGGAGAAAGTACATCTTCTCTTTCTCAAATAGTTAAGGTTTTTGCTTTTAAAAATTTTTGAGTTGTCACTTTGGCTAAATGAATCACCAGTATTTTACAGTGATCTGTGATCATATTTTCAGCAAGTATTTTAAACCTTTGATATTTGATAAATTTTCCAAAGTCAAAATTTCAATTCTAAATTTTGTCCTTTTGACCACAAACTAACTTTTTGGACATTTAGGGCCTCTGGAAGTCCAAGAGAGACATATTAGGCTTATTTGATGGAAAACATTGTAAAACATGAAATTATTTGTAACTATTTTGGGGTTATATTTGTATAAATGTGTTACTAATATATATTCCAAAATTGTATGAGATTCTGAAAATTTTTATGATTATTATGTTACATTGTTGTATGTAACAGAACATACAATGTCAATTGTGTCTTTAACCATGGCTATTCTAATAAAATTGTCATCCACAATTATTAGTTTACTTTGATTTTTGGCAAAAAGTGATTTATAATCTGCTGCAGTTTAAAATTCGCTTCTTCTTTAAAAACATTTATGGAAAAGACTCTAGTAAATGCTCTTCAATAGAGGTTTTTGATAATTTTGGAGATCATACTGATGAAATAGTTAGAAAAACTATAGCACTCTAATAAAAAAAGCTGATATGTTCAAAAGAATTCTTAACATCAAGTAGAACAGGAATTACTTACATGGGACTAAACTAATAATTTTAGGACTTAAATACTTTTGTGTGACTTTTGGTTGAAATATTGTTGGTCCTTTTTATGTTTTGTTTACCAGGGTCAACATTTTTTTTTTTTTCCTTGTGAGCCATTTATAGCTTATAGCAATTGAGTAAAGTATACTTTTGTGAGTAAAACTGAAACATTTGCCCTTCTCTACCAGATTCTTCATGATTTGAAAACTATTCTTGTATATTCTTAATTTATAGCAATATAGTTGTTTGCATAAGTTCAATAAAAATCTATTTTCTTTTGTCACAGGACATAATTAGATAACTGGTTATTTTAACCAAGGTTTTGACTGGGATGGCATAATTTTGGATATTATCAGAATACTTTGATGAATTAAAATCAACTTTGTAGAGCTGACAAAAAGCCCCTTGGAAATACTGGACTGGTACCTTGTCTAATAATACATAGTTCTTTTACAAGGTTTCTATCCTTGTGGTAAGTAAAGAATGACACTTTCTGACAGGCCTAGGAACCTCAAGTTATTTTGGGACCTAGAGGAGAGAGGAATTCTCCCAACTTAAACGGTTATTGTAGACAGTCTTATGGCAAATCTTTGGCTTGAATAGCCTCAAGGCTTTTAAAAGTCAGATCAGGTGTTCCTTATGTAAAAATTCTATCAAAGCCAATTTAAAAGGGATTATATGGCCATTCACTATTCTTGTTGCACTTAATGCAAATGATCAGGCCAAGTATAAGAGGACTAAATGTTACATTGCAAATAAATCCGTCCTACTAAGATTTATCTTTGGAAAAAATAGAGAGCTGGAGGAAGAAAACATTGTATTTCAGAAGAAAACGAATACACTTGTTATTAGAGTCTAGTCTTGTCCATTGTTTTTAAGCTTTATTATTTACCTACATTTGGACTTAATCCTGACTTTCTTCAGGGCTACAAGACATCTCTAAAGAAGAATATGGATTTAATTTTCTTCATGACGATTTTAGTTGACTCCCCAACGGAGTGTTTTTTTCCCTATTCTGACATACAAAGTCTCTTTTAATTTTAATCAATGTTTGCATTATATTTCTACTATTTAACTTATTAATGCTATTTATATCTCATTGTTTTACTTCTGAAAAAACTAAATTCATGGTACTTTGAAGATCAGGTAAGATTTAGTAAATGACAGCAATCATAGATCAGTGACTTTGACAGGACTACCTGGAAATGAAGTTTATTGGCAATAAGGCACACTTGACAGCCAAATTTTGATCATTGGTGTTTTTAATTAAAAAGATTTTTGATCAAAAAGGGGAAATTAGTAAACAACATAACTTTTGTCTGATGAATGCAAATCCTTTTAAATATCAGGCCCAGAGAGATGCTAAAGTGAGACAGTGGTCACATCCTACTCCCTCCTTTGAGCTCTGTATTCATTTCCTGATCCTGAAACTGCTTGCTATTGTCACAAGTAGCTATAAATTAACCTAATAATGCCACACAGGATACTGTTACTCAGGTTCTATAGTTTAACAATATCCAGCCAATCACTAATCAATGTGATTTTTGTCAACCGGTGGGAGGTCCTGACAAACAACTTTCTATCAACCCACTTCCTGTCCCCTCTTTTTAGACTTTAAAAATGTACTTGTAACTGCTACTAATTGGAGTATGTATTCAGGGAAATTTGAATCTATGCTCTTGGGTTGACCCAATTTGAATCTATCCTCAAGCTTGGCCCAATAAACTCTCTAATTACATTAACTTTGTCTCAGCTTGTTTCTTTTAGGTTAACAATACCATATATTTACCACATAAGTTTTCCAATACCTAAAGAAAAATTGTACTTCAATAAGATTTTTAAGTATTATAATTAAAATATTTTGTCCTTTTATTTTGTAGGAGAAGAAAAATAATTTTTCCTCTATCCTTCCATGTTCTTGAATGGGGACCCTATGGCAAAAGACAGATTACAAGAGAAAAACAGACATTTATTAACATGTATATCTTATATACACATAGAAAATATGCAGGGAAATGAGTAACTAAAAGAAGCTTAGAATTCAGGCTTAAATATAATCTTCAGCTAAAAACAAATAAGCAAAAAGGGTGTGAGACATGAGTTATGGAAAGGCAATCAGGAAAAGCATGGTAAATAAGAATAAAGTTTGTTATGCAAATTTAAGTTGGAGATTTCCTTTATAAATGTGAATTTTCCTTTCAAAGAGTAACTTCTGTTTTCTGAGCTTCTCCTGTGTCTTCTCTTTCTCAAAATAATCATCTCAAAATAATCATTATACTAAAGAAGCATATTTTGGGGCAGCATATTCTGGTCTTCTGCAGTCATATTTGGGGGTGGTACCTTCTGTCTCCTACATCCTGAATAAATAGAATAAAGTTCTTAAATACATTAGAGTCCATTCTAATTTGATTATTTTAATTCACTTTTTATTAAGAAATAATTTGATCTTCAGACCAGTACCCTGAGCTAAGAAAAATAAGTTTATGATTATTTACACTGTGTAGATTAAGAGATTTAGGCACAGAAAATCAAGCGACTTTTTTTTAAGGGTTGGAATGAGTACTCAAGTATTCTGACTACTAATGCCCTTGGTATTACATCAGTTACAAAGGGTTGGTTTAAAAAAATCATTAAAAAATGTTAGTATGCGTAATCCTTATAATAAAAAATAAAATAATAGGGTTTTATATGTGCAAATATTTTATCTAGTATTAAATTTAGGATGTGGAAGATGAAAAGCACATGATGTAAAGAAGATAAATGTATGAATAAATTTAACAGTTTCATGAGCTAAAATAGTAGTAAATAGAATTTCTAAAATAAAGGCATCATAATTATATTCTAGTAAATATATAGCATTATAAAATTCCATATAGTTGACTCATTCATTCTTTCATGACACAAATATTCACTGAGTGGCTACTGTATATTAGATCCTTTTTTAAGAATTGAGAATACTGGAGTGAATGTTAAGAAGTTTTAGAGAAACTTGTCTTTCATCAGATTTCATGAATACTACATAATAATGTTAATTATCAGAAATACTGACTGCTTAAATTATGTATACTTTCATATTATGACTTTTTTCAACATAATATATATTTGTATTATGAACAGTTTCATAGTAGTAATTACAGCTCCTAAAGTTTAAAATAAAACAAATTGAATGATGTTGAGTAAAAACGAAAGAAAAAACCCTGTCACAACAAAAAAAAAAACTTGCAAATAATCTAAGAGGCGGGTGGTGATGAGACAGAAATTGGAATGAAGGTACTTTGTCAGTTCTAATTATCTTAATTTGAAAAAGCAAATAGGCCCACCAGATGTTACTACATAAGTTAATTGTGTCTTCAACATAAAAGGTAATTAACTTACATGCTTACACTTGTACAATTTCTTAGACTAGAGTTAAATTCACATATTATGACTTTCCATAACACTGTCTTCAAACAGAAGTCCCTAATAGAGTAATATAAAGTCTTTGTAAGTGGGAATATCCTTATATGCTATTCTTTGAGGAGACTGCCTAGGCCAGGAGTTAAGCATGCTCAGCATTTGTGGAAGGGGGTGAGGCCCTAGACCTTGTAGTAATCTGCTTCCTTAGGTGGCTGCTTGGCCACTCCTCATTGAGGGTTCCCTTGACACATGCCCCTTGCTTCTCAGCTCCTCCAGAGCCCCATAGAGAGAAAGTAATCTGAGGCAGTGAAGCTGTGGCTGGATTTTCACTTTAGTGACTGTAATAATGGCAGCTAACGTTTATAGAATGCGAGGAAATTGTCATAGTGCTTTATATGTATCTAACTAGTTCTTACTGCAAATCATTAAAGTAAATTTTGTCAGGATTTGTACTTTATAGGTGAGCATCCTGAGGTATAGGGCAGTCAAGAGGTCAAAATACCTAGTGGTCTGAGATTTGAACCCCAGCAGTGCAGATCAGAATCTGTGTATATAACAAGTCATAACTGCAGATCTAAAGTATTTCTATGATTTAGATTTTCCTGTTTTCATGTTTTTCTCTTTGATTTTTCTAATATTCCTTAACCTCAATTTTTTAATCCATTGATAGAGTCTGAATATTTGTCCACTCCAAATTTTGTGTTGAAATTTGATACTCATGTTGGAGGTGGGGCCTGCTGGGAGGTGCTGGAGTCATGGGGGTGGGTCCCTCATGAATGGCTTGGTGTTCTTCTCATGGGATTGAGTGAGTTCTCACTCTTAATTCCTGCAAGATCTGGTTGTTAAAAAGAGCCTGGCACCTGCTCTGCCTCTCCATTTTTCAGCTGCTATGTGATATGCCAGCCTCTCTTTGCCTTCTGCCATTTTTGGATGCTTCCTGGAGCTCTCATCAGAAGCAGACACTGGCATTATGCTTCTTGTACAGTTTGCAGAACCTTGAGCTGAATAAACCTCTTTTCTTTACAAATTTCCCAACCTCAGGTATTCCTTTATAGCAATGCAAGAGACTAAGACATTCATTAAAAACAAAAACCGATCTCAGTCTTGCTTCATCACAGGACTGTCATTGGTAATACATTATAATATATGAAAAAGTATTTGGAAACTTAAAAACACTATGTAAGTGAAAAAAATTACTATTATCACTTGACACTCTTAACAACCTTTTATTATTATTATTATTTAACTATTTTCTTCTGACTTTGTGACAGTCATCTATTCTTGCTTTCCACCAGCTGTTCTAAATGTCCTTTTGCTTTTTCAGGCTTCATTGTCTTTTAACACTCACAATAATGTGTAAAAGCCAGGGTCTTAAACTTGAACTTGAAGAATTGAGATATCACTTTTTTTTTTTATCTTACAGATGAGAAAACAAAGTTTCAGAATTAATCTGATACCATCAAGGTTAATTTTGTCAGAGATTTCACTACATAATCTTAAGTCCTTTCACTGCTAATGCTAGGTCTATTGAATGGGAGGTATTTCTGCATCTTCTTATTTCCACATTAAAAGATATCAGATCTGAAAGTAAGTAACTAAAATTGCAAGAGAAAATGTTTTAAGACCAATTCTGTATAAGATTGCAAATGGTAATATCAGTTAAAAGCAGAAAACAGAAAAGAGTAAACAAATTGATTCCATAATAAAACGATATGCAGTATCGGGCAGAGGAACAAAAACATCTGTTTTTGCATCTTTTGGAGAGAAAAAAAAACCTAATTAGCTTGGGACTGATTCAGATAGATGTCATTTTGAATTACTTTTTTTCTTCTGTTTACCAAAATAATGCAATTAGATGGAATAAGTACAATAAAGAAAATAGGTTTAAAACAGATGTCTGGTAATAGACATTCACACTATTAAAAACTATATATGGAACTGCCTGCTAGGCAAATTTATGCAGAACCAAGTGTTGAGTCATTCTCAAGAAAAATGATCCTTGACTGAAGTGTGTAGATTTAGTCACAGAGTTTTTTCTTTTTGTATATCAATAAAGAATATTGCTTGGTCAGACTAGGCAGAATGGTGTGTTTTGTGATTTGGTGGGGAGAGGTGGATGATGAAAGGAATTGATTGGATAAATCAGTCCACTCAAAAATGAGAAAAGGCTGCATTTCATCTTGTTTTTAATTTAAAATCTTTTTTATTTGTTTTATGTTGCTTTTCATTTGTGTTGTGAATTCATATATATGTGTATAAATGCATATATGTATACATATATATGTATACATATATATGTATACATACATGTATATATGAATTTATACATACACACATTTTTCATAAGAGAGTTAAATGATAATAAACACTGTATCTAATTTAGTGCTATTTTCATTAAACTTAACTGATCTTTTGCTCAGGGTTTCTTTGAATAAGAAAAAAGGAAATGATTGGAAGGCTAATCTGAGATGGCAGCAATTGATTTTGACCAAAGCATAGAGCGATTTTTATTTGAATGGCAGAGTTTCCAGAGAAAAGCAAAGTGGGCCTTAAACTGTATTAGCAATGTAAGGATCTCTGGGAACCTTCTAAGTGGCATATATAACATTTTCTTCATAACCTATTCAGAACAAATGTTAGAGAAATTATTATCCTTCTGTTACTAAGAGCTAGTTTTTCTTCTCCTGGAGGCAATAAATTCTCCTTAAATATTCATCTATTTATTTATTACAAATATTTTCTGTACATCTGTGCACAATGCATGGGGTAAATGTTGAATAAAATTAACACTGTCTTGGATAAGTTTATGATCCTTTAAGGGATGTAGATTTATGATTCAGGGTGATTTGGGCTGTGTGATAGGAATATTTACTGTGCTCTGTGAACACGTGCAGGATCTGCTAATCTAGTCTAGTGTGGGGAATGAGGGCATATGTTGGAGGCTGAAGAAAAGATATGTGGCTACAACTTGCAAAGTATGAAGAGTTGGAAGAATCAGAGTACAAATTGCATGATAAACTCTGCTAATAATTTTGAAATTCACTCAATGGACAATGGAAAACCATCAAATGGTTTTAATGGAGAGAGAAATGAGTCAATTTGCATTTTAGAAATATGATTATTTAAATTGATTTGTTAACTAGGATTCTTTTCAGGCAGGATTTATTTCCTCTAATTGTTGACATAGCCTTTTGTCAATAAAGGCTTATAAGATACTGCAAAAAAGGTAAGGAGAGATTTGATGTTGTTCATTTCTGTTTAACAATTATGAGATGAAATCTGGCATGTTCAGGGTGGTATGGCAATAGTTGGTTGGTTTGACAATTTTCTATAGACTCTATAAGACTCCTTGAGACCATTCCAGGGCTCTTCCTGTTCTAGGAGTGATACAGTTCTGAGGAAAACTAATCATTCTATTTTTTCATTCAGAAGATTGTGTAGCCACTTACCTATTGGTTCCTTCCAATTACTTTTCAATGAACCCTGAATTTCCTTACAGAGGTACCTTGGAATTACCTCGTTGGTCTCCCTCTTTCCTTTTCTTCCTGACTCTTTACCGGGGTTTAACTTGATGGTGACCCTGGGTTTCTTCAAGATAATTCTGTTTCATACAGCTATATTTGGAATTCATGTCTGCAATTCTTGGTTTCCTGAAGTCGTCACTGCCTTGATGGCACTGAGAAGACATATTTATTTATTTCTAAATATAACTGATTGTTTTTTATGGCATTGCTTTGAAATATTATCAAACCAAAAGCAGAGCATGATGATAAGTGGTTTTATTTTGGAGAGAGGGGCTCTGTTCATGGTGTAAATAATTCCAGCACTGTCAATTCGCTCTAACAACTTGACATTCCTTCAGTGGCCTCTTGCTTCAAGTTGCAAAATTACCTCCTGTCCTGAAGATAGGAGTTTATTTTTTGTTGTGCAAAGCCAGTTAGCAAACACAAATGGCCTAAAATACCCTACTGCAACTCTTAAAATTCTCCAGCCATTTGTATCAGAACAGTTGAGCTCAGACTGAACTCTGGTGTTTTTACAGTATTGTAATAGATTTAATCAAAGCCTTCCCTTGGCAGTTGCAATTTTTGCTTTGACATCTATTATGGGTCGAATTGTGTCCCCTCAAAATTCATATGTTCAGATTTTAATCTGCTATCACCTCTAGAATGTGACTGTACTTGGAGAGAGGGCATTTAAGGAGATTTCTAAGATAAAATGAGGTCATAAGTAGAAATCAAAACAATCAAAAATAGCTCTTTATTTACTAAATTCAGTATTAAAAATTATAAAGTATTTGCCAATTTAGTAAATAAAGACAACTCTCTCATGCCCTACCAGTAGGGTGTTATGTAAGTTTACTAGGCCTACCTACATAATTTATAAAGAAAATAGGTTTATTTAGTTCACAGTCCTAAAGGCTGTGCTGAAGCATGGTGCCAGAATCTTCTCAGCCAGCACCATGTTGTAGTCTTCTCTTGTGGTCTTCAGGCTGCTTCCATTCATGGTGAAAGGCAAAGAACAGCTGGCATATGCAGGAATCAGATGGTGAGAGGAAGCAAGAGAGAGAGGAGGTGTCAGGCTCTTTTTATCAAACAGTTCTCATGAGAACTAATGTTGCAAGAACTCACTCATTATTACAAGAATGGCACCAAGCCATTCATGAGGAATCTGCTCCCATGATCTAAGCACCTCCCATTGGGCCCCATGTCCAACATTGGGGATCAAATTTCACCATGAGGTTTGGAGAGCCAAATATCCAAACTGGAGCAATAGGTCAGTGGTTTGATTTGTGATTACACTGTTCTATGCTTCTTGTAGGAAAATCATATTGACTTGATGGTATTGGCTAGATAAAATTATTGCCAAATTTACTATGTTTCTTACATAGTAAGACACCAAATAAATATTTCATGAATGTTCCTCAAATAATTTATATAGCATTGGAATTAAATATTTTTTAAATACAGTCAGTTCTATTATAGCATGACATAGACATGTGTGTTCCTAAGAATCACTTGCTATGCAAAATCATATAATAAAACAATCAGAAGGGCTTATGGGAAAAATAGGGTTAGGAGCACAACCCCAAAATCTTTGTCAGTGACACATAAAAAAACTAGAACCTAATAAAAAATGGTAGCATAGTTTTGCATATGTTAAATGGTTAAAAATATATAGACATACTACAGTAAATATGGCATTTTACATTTTAAAAGACCTAAAATTTGCTTGTAGACTGGGAGTTGGAAGGGTTGCAACTGTGAATTGTTTTGCAGTAGTGGAAGGAGGATTAAATGAAGTAGAGAGAAAGTTGTAACACTGTATGTGGGTAGGGGTGACTCATAACACATATTGTGAACTGAGGTGGCTGGTAGGAGTGTGTACGTGTGTGTGTGTTATTGTCCTGCAATGCTTGGTTTAGCTACATACAGTTTTCTGAAGTCACTAGTGTTTCTCACCAATGAAATCACATACAAGCAAAATAAAAAATTGTGTTATGTTAAAATTGTTTTTAATAAACCAATTGTGTTTGAAGAAATTTACTATTGAAAACAAATGTTATGGCAAAGCTGACTCTATTTGAGGAAGCTCAAATACCTATTCTGGGAAATCTTTTGAAGTTGATTGCTTTATAACTCCTATTTTTTCACTTCATTTCTTTTTCCATTTTTTATCTGTTGAGGTTATCTTCTTCTGAAATTATTTTTGGTCATCCCATTGATTTTATCTGCATTTAGAGTATACTTCTATTTCCCAGGTCTGATATTACTCTTTGCTTTGGCTCAGTACCCAGCTCAAATCTTTATATATGAGCCATTGGGGAAAAATATGAAGGAACCAATAGTTCCTAAAGGACATTTTTAAACACCTTTCACCTCACTTCTCTGTTGTGCCTAAAGTTATCTCTCCTTTGGAGCAAAATCTTTGCCAAAAAAGTACAATATAGAGTTTGAACAAGTAGTGTTTTTCTATAAAGCATGACCATGACAGTCTGTAAAATAATGACTCTTCTCTTACTGCCCTTAAAACTGTGTTGTGTAATATAATGAAAGTTTATAGAAGAGGTTCCAATTGTATGGAAGAGAAGATACATTTTCTCACCCATTGCTAAGTTCATGGCTGAGGTACCTATGACAGCAAACAGATTAACAAGATAATCTGATAAAAGTATACAAATTTATTTAATATAGGTTTTATGTGACACAGGAGCTTTCAGAAAATGAAGACCTAAAGAAATAGAGAAACTGAGTTCTTTTACACTTAGGTTTGATGAAGAGTGGTCCGTGCTACACGCTTTGGTTATATGTTATAGCCTCTTGCTCCTAGACTACAAATATACATGCATGTTACTTTACTGACTATCATAGGCGATTGTAACACAATGGTAAGTATTTGTGTGTTTAAGCATATCTAAACATAAAATGAATTCAGGGCAAGATGGCCAACTAGATGCAGCCAGGTGGAACAGCTGCCACCAAGGGACCAAGATGACTGGCACAGTCCTAACAGATCTTCAGAGGGAAGGCACTGAGAGTAGACTGAGGAAGACACAGAAGCTGGGCTGAAGTGGGAAGGAGCTGGGAGCCCTACATGAGGCTGCCGCACACTGGGACTTATTCCTGGCCCCCAGCAATGCCACGGAATTGGGAGAGTTAAACTGGCAAGTAGTGACCTGCTCTTGCCGTGGACCTCTGGAATCCCAGCAGGAGGAGACCTCTCAGCTGCCAGGGCCACTTGAGTGGCAGAGAGATCTGCTTAGAGAAGTGGTAGAGGCAGCACTGCAATCAGTGTGGAGCCCAGTGAGTTTGGTGCGGAACGTCTGTATCAGAGTAAGGCCAGGGATGCCCATCCCCCTAATTTCAACTTGTACTCAAGGGAAACTTTAGCCCTAGGGGAACTGTCAAACCTGATCTCTGCTGGGCAGTCTTGCCCATCTGATGGGACCAGTTTGACTTGAGCACATTTTGGTTTACTAGCCTCTCTCAGGGCTCCAGTCTGGCTGTGCCTGCTTGCAGTAAAGCCTCAGGTGCCCTGGGGGCCTGCATCATAGCTTCTGCTGTGGAAGATGGTACCTAACCAGCAGAGAGCTCCAGCAGAGCAGCACCCATCCAGTCCCTCCCTTCACTGCAGCGTCCCCTGGGCCCATGGCCAACCCCACATCACTTTGCCAACATGTGTATGTGCAGGCAAATCTTTCCTTCCCCACCACACCAGCATGTTTGTGTGCATGAACCCTGCTCTACCACTGCTGCCATCATGAGTGCACTCCGCCCCCCATCCCCTTGCCATATCGCTGTTACCGTCAGGGCCTTGGTGGTCACAGCACCCTACCCCTGTACCAACACTGTTGCCAGAGTGAAACTAGGCACAGAGAACAACAAACCCTCCCCCACCCTGAGCAGCCACTCTTACCTGCATGAATGCACACAGAGGGTAGACACACACTTGCACCCACCAGGGTCTCCCCTCATGCTAATACCACCACCAATGTGACCATGCACAGAGTCACCAATGGGTGTACCTCTTCCTCTGAGACATGCTGCCTCCACCACTGCTGTGAATACCTGCATGATAGCTGGCACCCAAACACCTGCTAGCACCCTGCTGCACCTGATGAGTATGTACCCCACCATGCTTCTGCTGCAGCTGGCAAATGAGAATGAGGATTGATCTGCTACCACCAGCCTACAAAACACGTTGGCTGACACCACCCATCAAAATGTGGTGAGTAGTGGTCTGGTACTGTTCCTACTGAAACTATTCCAATGCAATTGAGGAGGAGGGACTCCTCCCTAACTCATTCTATGAAGCCAGCATCATTCTGGTACCCAAACCTGGTGGAGACAAAAAACAACAACAAAACTTTAGGTCCATATCCTTGATGTACACTGATGCAAAGATCTTCAACAAAATACTGGCAAACTGAATCCAGCAGCACATCGAAAAGCTCATCCACCACAATCAAGTAGACTTGTCCCTGGGATACAAGGTTGGTCCAAGGTATGCAAATCAGTAAATGTTATTCATCACATAAACAAAACTAAAGACAAAACCCACACGATTATCTCAATCGATGCAGAAAAGGCTTTGATAAAATTCAAAATCTCTTCATGATAAAAACTATCAATAAACTAGGTACCGAAGGTAAATAACTCAAAATAATAATAGCCATCTATGACAGACCCACAGCCAACATTATACTGAATGGGCAAAAATTGGAAGCATTCCCCTCCCCTTGAACACCAGCACAAGGCAAGGATGCCCTCTCTTACCATTCCTATTCCACATGATATTGGAAGTCCTGGCCAGAGCAATCAGGCAAGAGAAAGAAATAAAGTCCATCTGAATAAGAAGATAGGAAATCAAACTTTCCATATTTGTCTATAAAATGATTCTATGTCTAGAATATCCCATAGTCTTGGCCCTAAAGCTCCTTAAGCTAATACACAATTTCAGTGAAGTTTCAGGGTACAAAATCAATGTACAAAAACCACTAGTATTCCTATACACCAACAACAGTCAAACTGAGAACCAAATCAAGAATGCAATCCCATTCACAATAGCCACAAAAATACTAAAATACCTGGGAATACAGGGAGTTGAAAGATTTCTAACTAGGGAGTTGAAAGGTCTCTATAACAAGAATTACAAAACATTGCTCAATGAAATCCGAGATGAGACAAACAAATGGAAAAACATTTCATGCTCATAGATAGGAAGAATCAATATAGTTAAAATTGGCCATACTTCCCAAACCATTTTTCAAATTCAGTGCTATCCTCTTCAAATTACAATGATATTCTTCACAGAGGGAAAAACACTACTTTAAAATCCATGTGGAACCAAAAAGAGCCTGAATAGCCAAGGCAATCCAAAGCAAAAAGAATGAAGCTAGAGACATAATGTTACCTGACTTCAAACTATACTACAGTGCTACAGTAATCACAACAGCATGGTACTGGTACTAAAACAGACACATAGACCAATGAAACAGAAAAGAGAGCCCAGAAATATGGCCTCACACTTATGACTATTTGATCCTTGAGAAAAATAACAAAAACTAGCAATGGGTAAAGGATTCCCTATTCAATAAATGGGACTGGGATAACTGGCTAGCTACATGCAGAAGATTGAAACTGGGCCCCTTCCTTATACCATATATAAAAATCAACTCAACATGGATTAAACACTTAAATGGAAAAAGCAAAACTATGAAAATGCTAGAAGACCACCTGCACAATACCATTCTGGACTTAGGCATGGGCAAAGATTTCATGATGAACACACTAAAATTAGTTGTAACAAAAGGAAAAATTAACAAATGGACTCTAATTAAACTAAAGAGCTTTCACAAAGTAAAAGAAACTGTCATCAAAGTAAACAGACAACCTACATAATAGGAGGAAATATTTGCAAACTATGTTTCTGACAAAGGTCTAAAATCCAGAATCTATAAAGAACATAAACAAATTTATAAGAAAAAAATAACCCCATTAAAAAGTGGGCAAAGGACACGAACAGACACTTTTCAAAAGAAGACATACATGCAGCCAACAATTATATGAAAAAAGTTCAATATCACTGATCATTAGAGAAATGCAAATCAAAGCCATATACCATTTCACACTATTCAAAATAGCTATAATTAAAAAGTCAAAAAATAATATATGCTGGCGAAGTCAGAGAGAAAAAGAAATGCTTATACATCATTGTTGGGAGTCTGAATTAGTTTAACCATTGTGAAAACCAATGTGGCAATTTCTGAAAGACCTGAAAATAGAACTACCATTCAACCCAGCAATCCCATTATTGGGTGTATTCCCAAAGGAATATAAATTGTTCTACCATAAAGACACATGCACACATATGTTCATAGCAGCACTATTCACAATAGCAAAGGCATGGAATCAACCTAAATGCCCATCAGTGGTAGATTGGTACATATACACCCTATAATACTTTGCAGCCATTTAAAAGAATGAGATTGTATCCTTTGGAGAAACACGGATGGAGCCGGAAGCCATTATCCTAATTGAACTAACACAGGAATGGAAAACCAGATACCGCATGTTAGCACTTATAAGTGAGAAATAAAAGAGGAGAACACATTAACACATAAAGGAGAACAACAGACATTGGGGCATGGTGGAGGGTAGAAGGTGGGAGGAGAGAGAGGATTAGGAAAAATAACTAATGGTTACTATGCTTAATACCTGAGTGATGAAATAATCTGTACAACGAACCCCCATGTCATTAGTTTATCTATATAACAAACCTGCACATGTGTCCCTGAACTTAAAAAACATACAAAGTACAGTAAAATTATGGTATTATTATGAGACCACCATCTTTTATGAAGTCTGTTGTTGACCATAATGTCATTATTTGTTGCCTGACTGTACTTTAGACCTAACACATCTATCAGTTAACAATGAAGTTCACTCTTTTATAGTATTCCAGAGAAAACAAAATACGTTCTTTTCAATGAAATAGAAAGACCTCTTATGAAAAAATAGAGTTCTGATGTCCTCATTTCAAAAGGAGGGGATGGGAAGAAAGGAAGGAAGAGAAGAAGGGAGGGAGGGGGAGAGAGAGAGATGGGGGATGGGGGGGGGAGAGAGAGAGAGAGAGAGATTGAGATTGAGCCAAAAAAGGCTTGCTTGTTCTTACAAGCCAGAGTGCACTTGCTAATGAGATCAAGAATTGAACATGTTCTAAAAGTACCTATATGTTATACACATATAATTCCTTCAAAGTCATTCTAACATAGATATGACTGGGTCTGAGTATTCTTCTTAATTTCTGCTTTTCCATAGTTTATAAACATAATTTCTCTATGTCATGTTTTAATTTGGCCTTTTTGTAGGCCAGAACTGTGAAACTGGATGGAGTTAAAAGCAGCTTGCAGAATGTTGTCATGAAATCATGTTATTTCTAATATTATTAAAGAATCTTCACACTGGTTTCTCAGGCATAGTGAAATAATGAAGCAGGGAGAATTAAATATCTTTGCTTTCTTTTCAAAGTATGGCAATCATTATCTGTCTAAGTTAGTCATTAGGATTGCTGTGTTTTCATTTAAAAAGTATCAGTTAGTGCCATAGTGTATCACATTAGTGCCTAACAAACCAAAGGATTTGGACACTGTCATGAGAAAAAGTCCATAGAGAGTTAAATACATACTTTCAACTCTAAAGAAAGTGCTTTTATATGAACAGTGAAAAGTCTGCTCTTTCCCAGTGGATAGTGCAAAAGGGACCATGGAGGATATTAACTGACACAAAGCTAAAAAGTCAACCTGCTTGTTACATACATACATATATATATGTACCATATATATACACACACACATATGTAGGATATATATACACATGTGTGTGTATACATATACACACATATATATGTGTGTATATATATCCTATTCTATGTGTATATATGTGTGTATACATATATTCTATGTGTGTATATATGTGTGTGTGTTATATATATATCCTATTCTCTTATTCATATAAAGAATGATTTGTACTACTAATGACTACTTTCTTGGCATTTGTATATTTGTTGATTCTAAAGTCAAGACTTTTTTTTAGTATTGTGGCCATGGGCGATTCATTTAACCTTTTATGCCTTAATTTTTTCATATGTAAGATGAAGTTTAAAATATTTTCTCTGTGTACTATAAAAGACTGTGAGTATGAAATCAAATAATGTAATAAAAGTATTTTATAAACTGAGAGAGGCATCATACATATGCTAGGTTATAGTATTACATATCCATGCATAGCTAAAAGGACTCCTGTATGCTCTAATTTTTAAAGTCAGCATCCAAATGTAATTTATGAAATGAGGAGCCTGTTTCTATTTGAAACCTGCCTTTGGACTTCTAGTTTGACTGAAAATCAGTCTCCCGTTATGCGATCCACTGAAAAATAGCCACACTAAATAAAGAAAGTCTATATTTTGTCTTATGGGTCAGAAGCTATATGCTCATGACTCCATATTCATTTCCTGTCAGTCTCCTTGCTAACAACTCCATGTAAGCCACTCTGGCCTTCCTGTTCAGAACAGGTTTATTACCACTTTGGGAAGGGCTTTTAGTTGGGATTTCCTTATCTGGGAATGCTCTGCTGGATTGTTATTTGACTTACTCTTCCCTTACTTATCTCTCTACCAATATGCCATCCCTTTGGAGAAGTCTTCCATTGTCATTCAATCAAAATTTTCCTCCCTCATTCTACCCACATTACTGTCTATCCTCTGGCTCTCCCTTATCTTTCTCACAGCACTTATGATTGCCTGACATTACTCATATTTATTTGTTTTTATTTACTTTTTTTTTTTTTGGCTTTTAAAAATCTTCTTTATACCAGAAGAGTTTTTAGAAGGTAGATAATTAAATATCCTTTTCCAGTGTATTTCACAATGCTGAACAGTATATGACACAAAAGGTGCACCATAAGCATTAGAGGAAAGCAAGAAAAAAAGGAAAGAACAATGGAGGGATGGAGGGAGGAAAAAAGGGAGGGAACAAATGGAAGAATAGAAGGGAGGGAGGGGAAGAGAAGATGAAGGGAAGGGAAAGGAGAAAGGAAGGACAGAGAAAGAAAGAGAAGTAGACAGATGGCCATTGGTTTCCATTGTTTCCTAACAGTGTAAAATATTGCCTCAGTATTTGGAACTGATTTTCAGAACACTTAAAACTTAAATATGCACTATGACTTTTTGGACTGCCTGATATTTTGACTTATTTACTCATATATCTAAATGAATATAGATTTATGTATCCAAATATATGTACATGTATATAGCTTTCTGTCTATATTCATCTGTTATTCTTGCCTTTCTATGTGTGGTTGATACTTTTCAGTTTACTACATTAAAGCCAGTAGGGCATACAGCTGCGGTATATTTTCATTGTAGGTCAACAGTGAACAGAATCTTGTACTGTGGTAGGCACTTCTCCTTCCATAGCTATTAATAAGGGGTGATTTTTATTTTTAGCATTGTTGCTTGTCTACGTATCTTTCTGTAAAACTAGCGGGCAGCATTATAGTAGCTGATTGTGAAATCGGAATGTGATATTGATGATATTGTACAATTTAATGAAGCAGTGAGATCCCATTTCTATTAAACTTACAAGATATATTCCATTGCAAGCACATTTAATTTTCATGGTGAATTAATAACTTGGCTGCTTATAGATAGATCATAAACATTGCTATTTATGTTTGAAATAATTAGCCTGGAGACCGTGTCAGTAATTATTGCCATCCAGTGTTCTAACATCTCTGTGCTTCTCTAGAGATACAGGTTCTATTTCTGGGGATCTATCACTGGACTTATCTATTATGGTCTAAATGCAATAAATATTAAATCTTTATAATATATCCTCATTTGCAGAAGTTGGGAGCTGGTTGAAAGTTGAAAGTAGTCCTCTTCTGTAATAAACCATTGGTCTCAATTATGGGTAGATCCCCTTACCTCTCACTGCATACAGGAAAACACTTCTGAGTATTCACTCTGCTTTTTATGTGGCGTATGTTAGCATATCACGCATCTCATGTTGCGCGCCATGCCTTTTTTGCCTTAATATTTCTTTCAATTGCCTCATTAGAATAACAAACATTTTATTTTCTAGACATCTTAACAATATCAAAGATGCTGTTAGTTAACTTGAAAATTTTAAAACAAATAAAATCAGTTTCAAATTTTGGTTAGCTTTCTACTACTATACTATGTACCTTTTGTTTCTTCAGTTTTCTGGAAGACCTAGAGTAAGGTAACTTTTGGTAACTTAAATGACATAGTTTTATTCTAATTATATTGGTGCAAAATTAAAGTAATAGCCATCATCATGTACAATAACTTTTTATATTCTTTATAATTTTAAATGTAAATTGTGTATTTCTTTAAATGGTAACCTTTTATTGAATGTTATGATGTCTATAATTCTCATGTGATTTTTCTAGGAGGAATATTTTCTATGTGTATCTCTTTACACTGGTAACTAGCAATGCATTTTTATTTCTCAACTTTTTAATTTACCGAGAAACATTTGAGATATGAAATACTTTCCACTGGGGTTCATTTTGTGGCATAGTTGAAAAATATAATTTTATACATTAAGACATTAAAAAAGTATTCTTGCAGATTCCAGAGTAGATCTAAATTTAATATGCTATTTATCATGGATATTTTACTGAAGTAAACCAATGGAATTATATAATAATAAAATATAGATAACTGACAGAAGTTTCATTTTTCCCCAAACCTCCATTCTGACTTATGAGACTATGTCATTTTAATATTCTTTCTATTGCTTCTCAAATATGGTGTGCTCTATCTGTTTTATCTCTGTTCTTTATCCCAGAATAACATTTCCGATTGAGAGCAAAGGCAATGAAGTCTATCTACACTAGAACAAATTTATGGGTCCGTGGATTTCATCAGCCTGTCAAAGACTATAATGACTCTACAAAATGGAAAAGCCCCTAGTCTCAATGGCAAATAGAATTTTATGTACGATTTAGACATTTACTTACTTACCAGAGTCCAGTTGTATTTAGGTAGAATTTCATTTTATCATATGAACTTTTTCAGCATTTAGTCATCCATATGAAAACTCAAAATTGTAACATTATTTTTCTTGCAGACAAGAAAGAAGATTGTATTTAGCTTTTCATTTAGAATCATTCATTCTAAACAGCTAATGATTCTTAACAGCTTGTCATTCTGCCAAAAAGGGCAATGAGGGAGACTATATAATTTCTGTGGTCATCAGTTGTGAGTCTTTTTCTTGAGTGCCTGAAAATAATGTAGTAAAATGTGGGTTATCAACAGAATGACAGTATTAACACATATATAATTTAAGAAACCTTAGTATAAAGTTCTAAAAAAGCAGTCTACCACTGATACCAGGTTTCTATTTTTAGGGATGGGAGTTAATTTTAATTGAATTTTATGTATTTTTATTCTGCTTACCTGTATTGCAAAAATGTTTGTTCAGTCCTTTTTCTTTAAGTTTCAGTGGAAGAGAAACTTCTTCCTTATTCTAGGTCCCTGATCCCCTTTTTCTTAAAGCATTTACTTCAGAAAATTTGTAAATGTCCATTCTTTCTCTGCCCCTTTAGGGTATAAATCTTTTAAAAAGCTTCTTGCCAGTTTTAAAGTCCAAGAATATCTATCTCAGGTACTTGGAGCCATCTGAAATAGGGCACCTGTTTCTCAGTTTCTGTAGGAGAGTAGGAGCCTAATTTCAGTGAGTCCTTGCTTTAAGACATTGAATTACTCCCTATTATGAATATGAGAAAAAATTTACTTTTTCTTTGAGTAAAGCCAATTAGCAAACATAGATTGTCTAAGATCTCCACATCTCAGCTCTTAAAAACTTTCTAGTCCTTTGTGTTGGTGGAGTTGAGCTCAGGCTGAGTATGGCTTTTCTTTCCTATTGCAATAGCTTTGAATAAAGTCTTCCTTGCCTATTTAACTTTGTCCATTACAATTTTTGCTTTGATACAATGTAAACTGTTTTATTTATAAATATTAGTTCTTATCTTCTTCTACCAAGATTACAGATTTTCTCTTAATGAACACTCACTTTTAAAAAACATTTTATTGGGCTGGGCATGGTGGCTCATGCCTATAATCCCAGCACTTTGGGAAGCCAAGGCAGGCGGATCGCAGGCAGATCACCTGCAGTCAGGAGTTAAGACCAGCCTGGCCAACATGGTGTAACCCCCTCTCTACTAAAAATACAAAAATTAGCCAGTCATGGTGGTGCATGTCTGTAATCCCAGCTACTCGAGAGGCTGAGGCAGGAGAATCACTTGAACCCAGGAGGTGGAGGTTGCAGTGAGCCGAGATCGCACCATTGCACTCCAGCCTGGGCAACAGAATGAGACTCTGTCTTGAAAAATAAAAATAAAAACATTTTATTAATTGGATTCCCTATTTCATGTTGATAACTGTGTCTCTTCCTTAAAAATTAAGTCACAGCTGTGACTTATACTGTTTCTGATATGTCAGTTCTTCAGTCCTTTTTTTTTTTTTTGAGACAGAGTCTCACCAGTCATCTCTTAACTGTTGATGATCTCCATATATTCCATGTCCATTATCTAACCATATCTTTCTTTGATTAATTTCAAATACATTTCAACTTCCAAGTATGTGTTTATGATTCTGAAATATTTCCTAAGCCATACTGCTCTTGAGTTGCTAGACTATATTTTTTCCTGCTTTTTCCACCTTGATGCTTCAAGAGTATCTAAGAACCTTAATTTATCTTAGATCCCTATTTTACAGCTTTTCAATATTTTCTTACTGGATGAGTGCACAGCTCTCAACATGGGTAGCCAAGCCAATAACCTGGCCATTAACCCACAGTACATTTATTAACTTATTTTTCTAGTACAAAGGTCCTAGTAAGTTTTGTGGAATAAAATAATACATGAATAATATTTTATAAAATCTTGAGGGCTTATACCTGATTTTATATCTTTTTTCTGAGTGATGAGTAGGGAGTAAGGTGTAGCCAGGTGAATGTAGTGTGAAAAATCAGTCCAAGGAAGGAGAGACTGATTACTTGGTATTGATTAGTTGTTTTTTGAAACATTAAGCATCTAGTTTAAAATATGTCAATGATTAGTTTATAAAAACATGTCACTTTTCATAGGAATTGCATTGAACCTGTAGATTGCTTTGGGCAGTATCGTCATCCTTGTCAAAATACCAATATTATTTTTTACAGCATTAGAAAAAAATTCTAAAATTCAAATGGAGCACCACCCCTCAAAACAAAAGCAAAAATAGAGTAACCCTGAACAAAAGGAACAAAGCTAGAGGCATCACACTACCCAACTTCAAAGTATATTACAAAGTTATAGTAACCAAAGTAAGGATGCTATTGGTATAAAAACAGACTATAGACCAATGGAGCAGATTAGAGAGTTTAGAAATAAATCCAAGTATTTACAGCCAACTGATTTTTTGATAAAGGAGCCAAGAACATACACTGAGAAAATAACACCTTCTTCAATAAATAGTGCTGAGAAAATTGGATATCCACATGCAGAAGAAGGAAATCAGACACATATCTCTCCTTATATACAAAAATTAACTGAAGATGGACTAAAGACTTAAATAGAAAACCTGAAACTATAAAACTGCCAGAAAAAAAAAAAGAAAAAAGAAAAAACAGGAGTAACACTGCCAAGATATCGAGCTAGGTAAAGGTTTCAAGGTTAAGACCTCAAAAGCACAGAAAACTATAACAAAAATAGACAAATTGTACTATATTAAACTAAAAGCTTCTACACAGCAAAGAAAACAATCAACGGAGTAAATAGACAACCTACAGAATGGCAGAAAATATTTACAAACTACTCAGTTGACAATGGACGAATATCCAGGATATACAAGGAACTCAACTCAATTAAAAAAAAAAATCCCATTAATATGTTGGCTAAAGACATCAATAGATATTTCTCCATGGAAGAAATACAAATGACTAACAGATATATGAACAAATGAACATATCATTAGGAGAATGCATATGAAAATCACAATGAAATATACCCCAGTTAGAATGGTAATTACCAAAAATACAAAAAGAAAACAAAGAAAAACAGATGCTGGTGTGGATGTGGAGAAAAAAGAACTGATATGCACTGTCGATGGGAATGTAAATTCGTACAAACACTATGGAAAACAGAATGGAGATTTCTCAAAAGACTAGAAATAGAACTATACAACCCAGCCATCCCACTACTAGGTATATATCCAAAAGAAATCAGAATGTCAAAGGGATACCTGCATTGGCATATTTGTTGCAACACTATTCCCAATAGCAGAGGTGTGGAATCAACCTAAGTGCCTATCAATGGATGAAAGGATAAAGAAAATGTGGTATATATGCACAATGGAATACCATTTGGTCATAAAAAGACAATGTTGTCATTTGCAGAAATATGGGTGGAATTTGAGGTCATTATGTTCAGTGAAATAAACTAGGCACAGAAAGGCAGATACCACATGTTCTCACTCACATGTGGGAGCTAAAAAAAAAAAGTTGATCTCTCTGGTTCGACTTGGTGTTTGCAAAAACAAAACAAAAAACATTAATCTAATAGATACAGAGAATAGATTGAAAGATACCAGAGGGAAGGGTGTGTGGGTGAAAGGGGAGGGGTTGGTATTGGGTATAAACATACTATTAGAAGAAATAAGCCCCAATATTTGATAGCAGAGTAGGGTGACTACAATTAGCAACAGTGTATTGTAGATTTCAAAGCCCATAGAAGAGAGAACTTGAAATGTTGCCAACACAAAGAAATGATAAATTCCCAAGATGATGCACTATCCCGACGTGATCATCACATACTATATGCATGTAATAAATACTCACATATACTCTATACATTTGTAAAATATTTTGTATCAATTAAAAATAGTTTATTAATGGATGCAGTGTATTCTATACTAGGGTAAACATTTTCTGTAAATAACCAGATGATAAGTATTTTATACTTTGAGGGCAAAAAGGCAAAACTGAGGATATTACTTAGGTCCTTATATAATAATTTCAGATACAGTTATATAAAAATGTTAAACATTTAAATCCCACCAGTCATATAAAAACAGAGAGGAGCCAAATTTAACTTGTAGGCCATAGTTTGCAAACCTGTGCTCTGTAACATCTTATAAATGAAAGTTTCATATTCATGTTGTACTGAACCTAAAACTTAAAAAATTAATCCCCAAATCATATGTTATGTAACCCTGTGTGTGTGTGTGTGTGTGTGTGTGTGTGTGTGTGTGTGTATGTGTGTGTTTAGAGTTTTTTCCTTGAACATAGTAATTTTAATATCTTGGGCCTAATTTTTATTATTCTCAATGGCATAATTTCTTGGTAGATATAATTGCTAAAGGATTAAGTAAACTATTTAATTACATTTGGTAGATGTAATTGCTAAAGGATTAAGTAAATTATTTAATTGCAATTTTATTGCAATTGCATGTGAGCAATAATTAGATGGAAATGAGATGAATCATATTCATTTCTTGTCATGAAAAGAAGGTAATATTAATCTAACTGGTAGATGTGAGAAAAATGTTAATATTTGCACTTATCACATAATCTGTACTTATTTATGATGTGAATGTCATGCAGAAGAGATATAAGTCATTTGTTAATTTAGCTGCAAAGAATTCAGACTTGCTTAATTTTCTAGAGTTAATGGGTCTCTATTGTAAGGATATCTTGAGGAGCAAAGGAGACTGAAAGTTGTCTCATTAGTAGTGCATGCAGGACTCAGGAAGAGTTGAACCTTTGTTTATTGTCGTTGAGAATAAGTCAGTAGCTCTTGCATTCTATCAGCAGTTCTGGTGACCCTGAGGGGATTTGAGTTCTGCCCTAATACAGCTCCTTTTTGTCTTCTTTCCACCTGTCCTGACTGCTTCTTCCTACTCTGCTTTTCTCTCTCTACTCTGATCATTGTTGTAACTTCACTCCTCAGAGATTTTGCCTACTTTCTTCCTTGTGAATGTGTGCTTGGCATTTGTTTTGTTTTAATTTCTAACCTGGGAAACTCACAGTGATCTCTAATCAAGAAGACAGACTTTCTTTCCAGATGCCAAGGACTTCGGGTCTGGTTTGAATGTCTGACCTAATCCCTCCTCTCCAGACCATGTGTGTTAGATCCTCAAAGTTTACCACCTGAATCACTGTTATTTAAATAAGATGATAGTCATTATTTCAAACTGAAAGGACATATCATGACTTGAATATTGTTCCTACCAAGGGAAAACTAGGTTGGACACTCATAGATTTCCCTAGAATTTTCTTTTTTTTCTTTTATCACTGTTTGATTGTTGCATGTCTACTATTTAGTCAAAAAACAAACAAACATAGAGGGTGGGCCCATAATTCCTGACCCTGTGAATTCCACAATTTTATTAGATCCATTTTATTTTTTTGAGTGACTATTAAACATGGCTTTTGTCCATTTAATAATAGATCAGTTCAAGCATATCACATGGTCGGTCCAATAATCCCTTGGACATAACGGGAAGATGACTGGACTTAAGGCAGGTGTAAAAAACCTAAATTTAGCTGTTTTAGCTGTTGTCAGTATAGCACTGTTGGTCTTTTGCAATAGGAAGGTTTTTTGTGGGTTTTTTTTTTTTTTTTTTTTTTTTTTTTTGAGATGGAGTCTTGCACTGTTGCCCACCTGGGGTAGAGTACAATGGCACAATCTTGGATCTTGGCTCACTCCAACTTCTGCCTCCCAAGTTCATTCTCCTACCTCAGCCTCCCGAGTAGCTGGGATTACAGGCACACACCACTATGCCCAGCTAATTTTTTGTATTTTTAGTAGAGACAGAGTTTTACAATGTGTGTCAGGCTAGTCTCAAACTCCTGACCTCATAATCAGCCCACCTCAGCCTCCCCAAGTGCTGGGAGTACAGGTGTGAACCACCACACCCAGCCTAAGTTTTCTTATATTATTTAAAGAACAGAAGGACATTAAATGATTATCGCATATTCCTAAATGTATAGGTGACACCAAAAATTAAGGAATTAGAAGATTAAGCAAAATGTAGAGATAACAGAAATTACAGCAAACAGGAGAAAGCCATTACAATTTAGCTCAAGGGGATGGAGATTTTGAAGGAATGGTAGCCCACAGTTTTCAAGTCATTTGATTTTTGTCAAATTTAGCTAAAAATCCAGAATTAATACAAAATGATATGAATATATTTTGTTTACTTCCTGTCCCCAGTTTACATATTGATGTATTTGTACCCATTACCTCAGACTGTGACCTTATTTGGAGACAAGATCTTTACAGAGGAAATCAAATTAAAATCAGGTTATTAAAGTGGGCCCTAATCTAATGTGACCACTCTCTAAACATCTTTCTTTTGATTGTCTAGTTCTGAAAACTGTGATGCAATACATTTCTGTTGTTTCAGCCATACAGTTTGTGGTACTTCTTTGCAGCAGTTGTAGAAAACTAATACTCAATGTCTCCCTGATATTTAAAATGCTGGCAATCTGTTGAATTACAAAAGAAAAGTTGAAACCAAACGTATCTTTCTCCTTTCTCTTTTAGATTCAGAATTACAGATCATTAAAAAAAAATTACTATCAAACGCAGAGGGCAAAGTACACTTGTTATCCTAGGCATTCAGAATGATAATTGAACATTTGGGGATATGTGTATGTGTCTGGGATTTGTTTCAAACGCTGCTGCTTGATATTAAACCTTGCTAATGATTGCTAATCCTTCCTGTATGTCTCAGATTCAGTTTACCTAAAAGAGGAGATTCTGTTGGTGGAAAAGTTATCATAGTGGGTGAAACATTTGTATTTTATTAAAGTTTAATTACTTTTTACAATCAGACCATCTCAATGGCCTGATGACAATCTCCAATCCAGCATTTTTAGCCAAGGGAGAGTCTGATGACCAGTCACTGTGTGTAATAACTCACCACTGGTTATGAATATAACATTTACCCTGAATTTCCTAAACTACTCTGTACAATAATTCAATTCACTGATAAATACAGGTACGATTCAGGCCAAATGAGATGTATTCATAGTTTAAAAATCTTTACTCATTGAATTATTGGAGATAAATGAAACTAAAAAATCTCTATGGTTATTCAGGTCTTATGACAACTTTGTTCAACATCAACAGTTTATCCAAATCTGATGCAATAGAATAATCAGAATTATTACAAATAGCAAACAGAATGCTTCCAAGATATTATTTCAAACATAATATATTATTATTATATTCAAACATAATGTAATTCCCTATTCTATTTGACTTTGAGTTCAAAATTCTTTAACATCATAGTTTTGCTGGTTCCATTAGTTCAGTATGAATTGAAGCCAACTGATCCATGCTGCTAGCAATTTTAAATACTTCAGATTCAGAAATGAGCATTCCAGTTAAGACAACCATTTTCTCTTGCTATTTTAAACTCCAAACTAGATGTTAAATCAGTGTATGCTATAATAATAAAACTTAGAAAAATATAAGTATAGGCATATTTCATATGCTAAGCATTTTTCTCACTAGAAAAATTATTTTAATAATATATAACCAAATCAGTTAGGTAAAACATTATTTCAAAAGTCTGCCTCACTTTCTCAATCTGTGAGGTTAAGAAGTTGGATTATATGAATTATAAGGGTTATTTTAACTCTAAGAACCAAAAAGAAGTAAAGGAAAGAAGGAAGGTGAAAGGAAGGAAAGAAAACAAAACACAAAAGGACACAGGGATACGGTATTTTTTCCTCTAGTTGTCTGAGGTAGGTTTTATTTGATAGTTGGAAAGATAATATGATGAAAACCAAGAAAAGAATATTCATGTGAATTCCAGAGTTGTATTTTTTTCTTTATGGTATTTTTGGTAATGGAAAATAGATGATGATTGTTGTTGTTGTAGAGACACCGCCCAGAGACTTCAACATATACCTGAGAAAACCCTGGGATCAGGACACTGACATGCCATTTGCAAAACAAAATCTGACTGTAACTACAATTTCTATTTGTTTCTAGTAAATGGCATCATGAAATACATGTAAACAAACTCATAGCTTAGTCATTGCTATTGAGACATCCTTCGAAAATAGAAGCAAGTACCATAGAGTTTAATTTGTTTTGAAGATACTTGTAACTCAGAAAACCCACGAAGAAAAGGTGGCTCTGGGGATTAAGAATATGTGTATTTTAGTTGTAATTAGCTGCACCGGAAAAACTCTGACTTGTAAAGAATTATGCCCCTCAATTGCCCTAGAGTTTCTGTAAATGTTTGCCACATCCATGGCATTCCATAGAGGGTTTATGCTCTGCTGGGTATAATCCCTGGTAACAGACTCATGGTTTCTCCCAGTGCCAGTAGCTGATGACCCTAAATAATATATAACCCCAAATTCTAAGCTGTGTATTTGCCATTAAGTTTGTAGGACAAACAGAGCAAAGAGAAAGTATGGAGTTTAGACAGCATGATCTATTTTTGAGTTATACAAGCCAGTTGTGATTGATATATGTGCAGCAGCTGGCTTTTAATATAAAATACAATTTAAACCTTAGAAAGCTATTAACCAAAGAGCCATGATTTGCGTTAAATATAGTTATTCCATTCAGGGATGTGAAGTCACATTTATAGAATAGACTTGATCACTTGTAAATGTAGGTTGTAAATATTTGGACAACATTTAATTAATTCAGGTGTTTTCCCTAATTTTTATAAGCTACTGTGATGCACGTTACCACAGTACTTTTTTTTTTCTTTAAGTGATTAGTTCAAGAAAAATATGAACTCTGTTGTATAAGTTCTTTCTTCTATTTACCAACTGTCCTTAACAACTGGATTTTAGAAAATTCAAGCCACTCACACATTTAGGCAGGTTAAAACCACAGGAAACTTAGTAATGAACTGAGTGATGACAACATTAACCAGCAGTTATCAGCATCAAGGGCACTGAGCTACACCCACGGGGAATCCATTTTTCCAAATGTAACATAGACTACTTAACACTTTCCCAGATGACAACAGATAAATGATGAGTGACTTTTGCTGTTATTTACTACATATATAGAGTATATGTACACACATATATATACAAATATATATAGACAGAAATTGAAAACTCAATTTTCAGTGATTGTAATTTCCTATACATATATAGTAAATATATATAGAGACAGACACTGAAAACAGTTTTATATTAATATTAATAAATGTATTTCATGTTTTTAATTAGTTAATAAAGAGCTAATATCAACTATACAGATTTCTCTTTCAAATACATAGAAAGAATGAATTACAAATAACATAAAACTCCAGTTATAGTAATTAATTATTGTGCTTTTTATAAGTTATTTCCAAATGCCCATCTTATTTATGATATCTTTGGCTGCTGTGACTCAGACAATAAAGATGATGACAGAGTGTTTTCTGGGATTAATATTTATACTTTAAAGGGCAAAATCTCTAATGTTTCCACAGAATAATAACCTTGAGAGCTTATAAAAATAGAGCTAGAAACCCCATCTGCAGATATTCTATATTTTTGTGTGTCTGGCTGAAGTGCCACGCTAGAAGTTAACCAGTAACCTCCCCTTCCCCAGTGTGAATCTCCTGAAAATGCTCCAGGTGGTGGTCAAAGTCGGGGGGATCATGGAAAACACTGGGAGTATCAACATTTAATTTAATAAAATGATGTATGAAATACCTGTGATTAATAGCTCAGCAAAGATTCTATATTTCTGCAATGTTTCCATTGTAAGAGGACAAAGAGTGTAACCTCCTTATGCTTGGATTAAAACCCAGAGGTAGGGTAGATTTACCTAAGGCAGAGCTAGTTATCTCCAAACCCTAAAATGTTACTTTAGTGAATAAATTTCTGATTTTATTTCAGACTTCTTAGATATAAACTACAAATTCTCCTTTTGCCTCCATAGATACATATTAAGACCTTGAATATTAAGTTAAGTGAGTGATTAGCTAAATAGAGCTTGAAGATACCTTGTTTGGCTTTGGCCTTTAGATATATTTCTCTTTACTCTTCATTATAAAAAAAGGCTCCTTCGTCCAGGAAAATAGACAAGAAATATCAGATATTTGCTTATTATTAAGGCTCTTCAATGTTTTGCATTAAAACACCCCAAAACCCTAAATTCTCATATCACCTTCTTCATTTTGCTTTGCTTTTTTAAATTAAAAGATATTGGAGGTGTGGTCTCTATAGAGAGACTGGAAGATTTAATGTTATGTTTTAAATATATAAGACTAGAATAATATTCTGAAGAACAGAGAGGGAAGAACTAGGCTATTTTTAAAGCAAACAAAAAATACCCAGAAACTATACAAAGGAAAGAAAGGAAGAAAACCAAAAGAAAAAAAAAAGTCTACTAAATTTTGTACATTTTCTAGCTGTGCTAAAGAAAAAGACAAATTGTATTAAATTTTTATTTAATAAAGTCCTTAATAATTCCAGTCACAAAAATGTATGTAAATACCCATCTGTCATTTTAAGTGAGGATACTTTCTTTTTACCTGTGATATTCAGAAAACTATTTTGCCTCATCTATTAAGGGAAGATCTCTCTTAAAATATTGTGGTTTTTGTTCTTGTGTTAATAATTTCCTGATTTCAGACTAGCTGATTTTTTAATAACAAAATTAACACATTATTCCTTATCTGAGCATTAGAAACAAAATATGGATATGCAGAGACATGGAACTATCCAATCTATTGCATTTACTAAGGATGGGAAAGCACTGAAGGGAGCTGATTGAGTCCATGCTGAGTAATTATCAATGGAAATGAGTTTGGCCATTTTCTTTTGCACTGCGAAATTTAAACAAAATTGTTGAGTAAATATTGATACTGTATTTGTGCATTCATTAAAGTACAAAAGCTTCTCATTTTAATTCATAGGACATGAATTAGAATAAAGAAAGGATTAGACAGAAATACCATACAGCATAAATGCATTCATGGGGTGGATAAATTTTCTGTAAGTAGAATCAGATTTGCAAAGGAATCTCCATATCCTCAAAGTTCCTTTTCAAAGGATTTGACCATTTTTGGATGAGAGAACCAATCCTTGACTGAACATGATTAGGGATAGCATAAGTTAGTAATTTCTTAATAAACAACTTATTTGATGGCATAATGTACACATTATAAATTGCCAATTATTTGTCTTTTAGACATATAGCTGCAATAATGGTTCACCTTTGTTTTAACAGTGCTTGTGAATTCTCCTCTTGTTCTTAAAAATAACAATTGCTTTTTAAATCTAAAGCCATAGTATTAAAGTTGCTTTCAAAAATGTTGCTGTCCACAAGATTCACATTTTTTGGATTATAATATTGTGTAAGCATAAATGCATTCAGTTTAAAAGTTATTTATAATCAAATTCTTCTATAATCCTTTTAGAGGAAAACACAGGTACTACCTAAAATATGGTTACTTAAATAGCACTTTCTCAGAAAACACCTTGGACTACATAAAAAAGAATATCATATAAAATATATGTTTAGAATAATATATTCTAAGCCCAATGCTGTTCTCAAAACGAGGGCGCTGCAGAAGTAGCAGCCTCTTTCTCTGTGAATATTCCCCAAAGGAGAAACACTTTAATATTTTTGCACTGAACAAGGTGACGTGAAGGTTGTTAAAATTATAAAAATATTTTGAGGGTTAAGGCATGGGTGTGAAACTTAGATAAAGTAGTGGAATGGCTAGTCCTTTGATTCTTGCCTTTCCACCATCCAGTGGCCTGGGCTCTGCTGCGGACATGCTTCCCATGCTAAGTTTTACCTCTGCTTGTGCTGCTTATCCAGTAGCATATCTAGCCTCGTTAAGAGCCAGGGTGAGGTATTTCCCTGTGAGAAAACATAGCAGACCTGAAACTTATTTCCGGCACCATCGCCCCTCGATGCAAATTTGGAGATCAAGAAATGGACCTGAGAATTACTCTACATGGTTTGCTCGACACTACCCTCTCTCAAATCTCTTCTTATCCTAATTTGAGTATACATTGGGACTGCATGCCTTGGGGAAGTATATTGATGCTCTTGATAGAGATAAAGAAGTACCTTATGGTTTAAGGACAAATGTGAGCAGCTACATGCTTAGTTGGGCAAATGGTAAAGGAGGCAAAGGGAAGATAGAGAATATTTGCTATACTCTAGAATCTTTCCATTTCCTAGCATTTTGTAAGATTTTTGATTAAGACAGAAACCTTTTTTGTGTGTGTGAGTCTGTTCTTTCTCTTTAAATTCTTCAAAATAAGCATTTTAGTCACACATTTGGACAAGCCAGTCCTTGGTCACAGATATTCATATACAGCCCAGATAGAAGAAGCATTATCATTTTTCTTTGTCTTTTACATTTTTAATGTGGATTATAAAATTTTAGTACTAAATTGCAGTCACATAAATTGCCACTGTGTCTCAGTTTAATTTGGCTAGCATGTATTTGCTTGTCAGCTAATTTGCCAAGTACTGTGATAGACTCAAGTAGAAAAGTCTCATTTTCATGACTTTTGTAGTCCAAAATACCACAAATCCTAAGCAACCATAATGAAAGGAAATACATAGTAACCGTTTCCCCAACATATTGTGTACTAGGTGCCGAAAACACAAAGGTAGAAAAGATATATCCCAGCCCTTTGGGGCCATGGGAATGTACACTCAAAAACCAAAGATATTAGCCTAACTGCCTTGAGACCAAGGTATTCTTACAAGCTAAGGATTTTAATAAAATCTTATAGATAGTTTTTTTAAAAAATTCTAAGATCACGTCCTATTTTTCTTCAGGTTAAATTTGTGTGCATGTGTGTAGTGATGGTGATAGAAGATGGTGGATGATTTTGCTGCTTTTATTTTATTCTTATCAAGAAAAATAAAAGTGGACAACCCCACATCTGTTCCTTAAACAAAACAAAAAAGATATACATAATATAAAATACATGTACATATTTAAACAGGACCTTGAAAGAGGGATAGAACATGACCCTTGAAAGATGTCATAAAATGGACAAAGCACATTCCTGATGAATTGAATCGCATGAACAATGATAAAGAATTGGAAAAGAACAGGGCATGATTAACAATAAATGAATCCGGCTGAAAATCTGGCAAGTTGACAAGAACTATATCTCTAACAGATAGTAGATAATTCCTATAAGTTATTATTTGCTATATGCAAGGGTATGTGCCAAGACTTTCTATAGATATTAGATCATTTAATGCTCATCACATTATTATGTACTAATTATTATGGAAATTTTACAGTTGAAGAAGTTGAGGCTCAGAACTTAATTATAAGACCTTGCTCTCCACTTCAATTGCAATTGGCCAGAAAGGTGAGGGGCCAGATTTGGAAGGACCTGGCCCTTTTTTCTTTAGATAGTATAAATGTATTGAAAGCTTGATCATCTGTTTGCTTTTATTCTTTGAAAGGAAATTAATGTTTAATTTATCTCCAACCTCACACACTATGATAAAGCCAAGTTACTTTAGTGCATCTACCATTTAATAATATGAATATTGTGATTAATGCTTAATAATAGCATTTTTTTGTTTATTAAAGAATACCAGATAATGTCTTTTGGGGCAGCTCTTCTTTCTCCAACCTACTTGGAAATGCCAGAGAGGCTTCTCTTCTCTAGCTGTAGTATTCCCTACATGACATCATTCAATTTGATGTTTTAAAATACAATATAACTGTATATTGCTCTCAAATTTATGTTTCTAGGCTTAACCTCTTACCTGAACTTCATTATATTCAACTGGCTAATTGATATGTTCACTTGAATATCTAAGAAGCACTCCATACCTTTGATAGTCCACATTTTTCAAATTAGATTGCCTGTCAATCATCATTATTAAATAAGACACTCTGTTTCCACTCATTTTAAATGTTCTAATATATTAATTTCCTCTATATACTCAGATCTGTTTCTAAGCCTTTCTTCTTTTCCTGTTTCTAAGTCACTATCCTATTTTAATTTTGCAGTAGATTCGCAGTTTCTGGTTTGGAAGACAGCCATTCTAAGATGATTAAGGGCATTGACTCTTGCCCTTATATAAGTCCCTCCATTTAAATTGCATGAAACATGTGAAGATAAAGAGATATTACTCCATGGTTATGTTACCTCATACAGTATACTTGACTTTAAGAAAGAGAGATTATTCCAGATGGGCATAGCCTTGTCACATGAGCTCATTAAAAACTGAGAGTTTTCTCTGCCTGTTGGCAGAAAAGAAAGAAAAATTCAAGATGTAAGAGTATTTGGAAAATTATATAATCATATAGGATACTTCAGAAGAAGAGAGGATTTAATGGCAGTAGGAAGAACAGTTAGGAACTTATTTCCAAAGTCAAAGGCAAAGTAAAATGGAACAAAAACTATATTTCAAGAAGCACCATAAAGGTAAAATTGACCAAATTTCAAAAGTAATTGAAGTTGTAGGTAGGGGTGGATGAATTCAAGCTGACTTTGAGCTTTTAAATATAGATGTTATGTCATTGTCAATTAATAAATACAGGCAAAAGCATGGGTCATAAGAAATAGGCAGAAGTCAGTTAATTTGGATATGACTCTATTGAGTTTACAATTCTGGAGAAAAATCTACGTGAAAGCAATCTGACTGTTACAAATAAGAATCTTATAGTACGGTCAAGGATGAATCAGTCTTGGGTTGATTTTTACTCTTTCCTTTGCCATGGACTAGCTGTTTGATCTTGAAGAAACAGGTGAACTATCCTGAGCTTCAGTTTCCTCATGTACTGAGATAAGAGAGTCAATTGAATTCACCATTTTCTGACCCTCTACCATGTGGAACATACTGTTTTAGGAATTACAGAAAATAAAACTGAAGTTATCTGAAAGGTGTCAAAAAAGGACTATGATTAATTTTGCTAGATAAAGACGAGTAGCTGAGTTTAAGAGACACCCAGATGGGTAGGATCAGAACTCGCGATCCAGTGAAATCGTCCTGTGAAATGGAGATTTACCTCCTAATGCAAAAATTCCAATACCTGTTTCTCCAGCTCTAAAAAGAATTTTAACTGGGTTTTATTTCTTACCATATAAAGTCTAAACTCCAAAGCATTGAGTACAAGACCTTTTATGATCCTTCCTGCCTTCTTTCTCAGATACTGCTTCTACTTTCTATCTAGAACTTGTACATGTTATTTCTTTTGTCTAGAATACTTTTCCCTACCATGATGTTACTTACTTAATGAGTGGCTATCAAAACTTCAAGAACTTCCCCGACCTCTATGGTATTAGTCATCTGTGCTCACGCATAGTCTTTTTTTCTTTCTTTTTTTTTTTTTTTTGTCTTGAAGCATGACCTTCACTTGTTGGAGTTAAAATGTTATTATTGGTTCAGATTTCCTTTCCTCATTAGGTAGACATTCTTGAAGACAAGGTTCATTTCACACTTTAATGTTTGCATTAAATATTCAGTTTGAGTGTGTCCATCTTGGCATTGACTTTACCAGCAGTTCTGAGCTCAAACCAGGTCTTCACCAAATAACTGCTAAATAACTATTGCTGCAGATAGATCCATGTCAATTTTCTGAAGTGCTATCCCTCTAAATTCTAAATACATTTCTAAATTGCAACAATCAGTGTCTATTTTAAGTATAGCAGAGAAAGAGCTTATCTAAAACAAAATTTCACATAGAGATCAACTCATTCTTTTGGAAGCTAAAGGAGATTTTAGTCTTTTTTCTAAAAGGCATTTTACTCTCATACCTATATAAATTTTTAGAAAAAATACATTCAATTAATTCTATAATCAAATGCTCACTTGTAAGCTTGCATCCCAATTTGTTTCAATCTCAATTTAGGACCTTCCTCTGCTAGCACATTTATAGAACTGGGACATCTGCTACTATTGGACACTCAGGCCCATGTAAGAGCCAGCTGCAGCATTCATTATTTATTTGAACAGCTTGTTGATTTGTAAGTCTTTAAAAATTCTCCTGCTAAGCACCAATGTGAGATTTTATTTTCTTTTGTATTTTCCTTTTTTGGACATACACAAGTTTCTATGAACAGGGTCTGAGTAATTAAGCTAACAGGAAGAAATCTCTGAAACAATGCCATCCACCCTATAGCTATACATATATTGGATAAAGTGAAAAGATGGTATTGTTTTGTGCTCTGCAAGATACTTATTAAAGTATCCACCTTAAAGATGAAAAACCCCTGAATATTTTTACTTCCACAATTACTCATTAGTATGTCAGTTAGTATAATTGATGCATATAGAATATGCATGACCAAGTGGCAAGCAGGTAAATTTTGACAATTTGTTATTTTCTAATTGGTTCCCAGAAATTTCATTACAAAAATGAAATTATTTTAAAATCCTAGATATTTTAAATGTTAAAATTTTAAGAATTAAATCCAAAAATAGTTTTGAAACTGAATATATTCTTTTCTTTCCTAAAATGGTCATGATGGAGTTTTTTGGTTGCCATTAATGAGGCACAAATGAAAAATAAATTGATGTTCAAAGTGGATTATATATATATTCCTCACAATTTTTCAGAATGTTCAACAAGGGCTGACAAAAAAGACATCTGAGAACTTTATCTCAAACTTCACACACACAATAAAAATGAAAAAGCACTAAAGAAATCTTTTAGAATAGTGTGTTGTCATATAAACTCCTTATTTCTAACGCAGTCACTTTTGTTAATTAGCTAAAGCTATATGCTGAAATAATCACTTCAATGGTTGATTTGTGTGGGTGGCACACAGCATATTTCTGGTTATTTTACTATAATGAGTACCATGTATTTTAAACCATGAATTTCCAATTATATGTAAAGAATGATATTTATTAACATTAATACTGTTTAAACAATGCTACAATATTGTATAGTCAAATTAGGTATTCATTTTTATCTCATTATGAAAATAAAACATGATCATTATAAAATATTTAGAAAATAGAGCCTCTATCAAGGAGAACACAAAAAGAGTCACATTTTTCCCATATAGCATTTACATACTTTTTCCTAGCTTCATAAAGGTTTAATTAACAAATAAAAATTGTATATATTTATGATGAAAAATGTGAAGTTTTCATATATGTATACATTGTTTAATAATTAAATCAAGATGATTAACATATCCATCACCTCACATACTTCTCTTTTTTAAGTGAAAACATTTAAGATCTATGCTCTTAGCAATTTTGAAGTATATGATATATTATTATTGATTATAGTCACCATGTTGTACAATAGATCTCCAGAACGTGCTCTTTCTGTCTGGGACTTTGTACCCTTTGACCAATATCTCCTCATTCCTTGCTCTCCTTCCTTAGCAAGTGATTTTTGTATGTTGATTTCATAATCTGCACCTTTACTGTTATTCTAACAGGTTTTTGGTGAAATCTTAAATGATTTCTATACATAAGATTATGTCATCTGCAATTAGACACAATTTAACTTCTTTCTTTCCTATTTGGATGCCTTTTATTTCTTTCTCTTGCTTAATTGCTCTGGCTAAGACTTCTAATACTATGTTGAATAGGAGTGGTAAATGTGTGTATCCTTGCCTTGTTCCTGATCGTAGATGACAAACTTTCAACTTTTTACTATTGAGTATAATGTTAACTGTGGTACATATATGGCTTTTATTATGTTGAGGAACATTCCTTTTGTATCTAATATGTTGACAGTTTTTATGATGAAAGAATTTTGCATTTCATCAAATGCTTTTTCTGCATCAATTGAAATGATGATACAGTTTTTGTCCTTCATTCTGTAATGTGATGTATCACATTTTTTATATGCATATGTCGGACCATTCTTGCATCCCATAAATAGATCCCACTTGATCATGATGATTGTTCCTTTAAATATGCTGTCAAATTCGGTTTGGTAGTATTTTGTTGAGAATTTTACATTTATGTTCATCAGGAATATTGCCCTGAAATTTTCTTTCCTTTGTAGTGTCTTTATCTGGTGTTAGTATCAGTTTCATGCTGGACTCATAAAATGAATTTGGAAGTATTCTCTGATCTTTAATTTTTTTTGTTAAAGTTTGAGCACAAGTTGTATTCATTCTTCTTTAAATGTTTGGTAGAATTCACCTGTGACGGTATATGCTACCAGGCTTTAATCTGATAAGATATATTTTATTACTTATTAAATCTCCTTGCTCATTATTGGTCTGCTCATATTTTCTGTTTCTTCATAATTCAGTTTTGGTAGGTTACATGTTCTAGGAATTTATCCATTCTTCTAGGCTATCCAATTTATTGGCATATAATTGTTCATGGTAATCTCTGATAATCCTTTGTATTCCTCTTCATAGTAGACACAATCATTTATAAAGTCTCCTCTTGCATTTCTGATTTTGTTTATTTGAATCTTGTTTTCTTTTTCTTAGTCCAGTTACAGGTTGATCAGTTTTGTTTATGTTTTCAGAAAAACAACTTTTAGTTTCATTGATCTGTTCTATTATTTTTTCCAGTCTGTATTTTATTTATTTTTACTCTCATCTCTGTTATTTTCTTTCCTCACTAACTGTGGGCTTAGTTTGGTTTTCTTCTAATTCCTTGAGGTGTAATTTTTTGAGAGCTTTCTTCTTTTTGAATGTAGTCATTTATTGCTATAAACTACCCTCTTAGAACTGCTTTTGCTGTACCCTGTAAGTTTTGGTTTGTTGTGTTTTCATATTCATTTATCTCTACCTAGTTTTTTAAATTTCCTTTTTGATTTCTTCTTGACCCATTGGTTGTTCAGGATTGTGTTGTTTAGTTTCCACTGACTTGTGAATTGTCCAAAATACCTTCTGTTATTTATTTCTAGTTTTATACTATAGTGTTCAGAAAAATACATGGTATGATTTCAGTCTTCTTAATGTGTTAAGATTCATTTTGTGGCTTAACATATGATCTATCCTGGAAAATGTTTTTTATGCACCTGAGAAAAATCTTTATTATGCTGCTATTGGATGCAAGGCATTTTATGTTTGGTCTGTTAGGTCCATTTGATCTCAAGTCTGCTGTTTCCTCATTGACTTTCTGTTTGTATTACCTGTGTGTTATTCAAAGTAGGATTTTGAAGTCTCCTGCTACCATGGTATTATTCTCTATCTCTCTCTTCAGATTTATTAATATTTGCTTTATATATTTAGGTGCTCCAATGTTGAGTGCATATCTATTTATAATTATTATTTCTTCTAAATGAATTGACCCCTTTGTCAGTATGTAATAACCTTGTTTGGTTTTTTTTTAGTTTTTTCACTATTTCTATTACCTCTATTAGTGACAGCTAACAGAAATATAGCTCTCTCTACTTTCATTTGATTTCCATTTGCATGGAATGTCTTTTGCCATTCCCTCACTCTCAGTCCATAGTTGTCCTTACAGATGAACTGAGACTTTTGTAGACAGCATACATTTGAGTCTTGTTTTTTATTTTAATTCTTTCAGCCACTCTGTGTTTTTGATTGGAGATTTTAATTCATTTACATTCAATGTAATTATTATTAAGTGAGGATTTATTCCTGCCATTTTGTTAATTTTTCTTGGTTGTTTTGTAGAACTTTTCTTTTTCTCTGTTGTCTTTCTTTGTGGTTTAATGAGTTTCTATAATGGTATTTTCTTCATCTTTTTTGTATCTGCTATAAGGTTTTGCTTTGTGATTATTATAAGGCTTACACTAAACATCTTATAGTTACAATAGGCTGTTTTAGGCTGATAAAAACTTAACTTGGATTGTATAAAAAACACTACACTTTTACTTCCCCCACCGTATTTGATGTTTCTGATGTCACAACATATCTTTTTTAATTGTGTCTTAAATTATAAAAGCTATTTTTAATAATTGTTATTTTTAATAATTATAACCTTATTATTTTTAATAATTTTTAAATTTTAATATTTTTAATAATTTTTAATTTTAAAATATTTTAAATAATTTTTAATAATTTTAAACCTTTATACTTGAAACATTACTAATTTATATACCACCATTACAGTATTATGGTAGTCTTAATTTGACTATGTACTTCCATTTTTCAGTGAGTATTATATTTTCATATGTTTTTATGTTACTAATTAGCATCTTTTTGTTTCAACTTGAAGAATTTCCTTTGGCATTTCTTATAAGGCAGGTCTAGTGGTGATAAACTCCCTTGGCTTTTCTGTCTGGTAAAGTCTTTTCTTCCTTTTTAAATGGCAATTATAGCTGGTAAACTATGCTTATGTGACAGTTTTTTGTTTGTTTTTTGGTTTTCTTACAGAACTTTGGCTATAACATCACACTCTATCTCTGGCCTGCAAAATTTTTGCTAAGAACTCCACAGATAGCCTTATCACGTCCTCTTGTGTGGAGAATATGTTTTCTCCTGCTGCTTTCAAGATTCTCTCTTCATCTTTGGTTTTTAACAGTTTGATTTCATGTCTTGAAAAAGTTAGACTGTTCAGGTTGAATCTGATTGGAGACCTGTGAACTTCTTATACCTAAATATTTATATCTTTTTACAGATTTGGGAAGTTTTAAACAATTATTTCCTTAAATAAACTTTCTGTCCTGTTCTCGCACTCTTTTCCTTCTTGAATCCTATAATACAAATGTTAGCTGTTTTGATGTTGTCCCATAAATTTTGTAGGATTTCTTAATTTGTTTCTAGTCTCTTTTCTTTTTTTTTCCCCCTCTCTGAGTAAATATTTTCCAATTACCTGTCTTCGAGTTTATAGGTTCTTTCTTCTGCTTGATCAATTCTGCTGCTGACAATTTCTATTTCCATTTTTCATTGTATTCATTAGATTCTTCATCTACAGAATTTCTGTGTGATTCCTTTGTATGATTTCAGTTTCTCAGTTAAATTTTGTTCATGTATTATTTTCCTGATTTTGTTGAGTTGTCTCTCTGTGTGTCCTTATGATTTGCTGAACTTTCTTTAAACAATTATTTTGAATTACTTCTCAGAAAATGTGTAGATCTCCATTTTTGTGTATGTGTCAGTTACTGGAAAGTTACTATTATTTTGGTGGTGTTATATTGCTTTGGTTTTTCAAGGTTTTTTGTTGCCTTGCATTGATGTCTACAAACGTGACGGAGTAATAATCTCTTCTGTACTTTAAGATTTGTTTTCAGTGGGAAAAGACACTCCCCTAACATCAGGTGAGAGGGCTCCAACTGTGTGGAATGTGGTAGTTCTGGCTTGGGGTGAGGGTGCAGCAGTGTAGTCTCTGTTTAGCTCCGTCAGCTGACGTTGGTGTTGGCAAAGATTGCAGAGATCCTCTGAGGAGGCCAAGGCTGTGGATATCCTTAGTGGTGGCAAGGGCTGTTGGGTTGTTCAGTGACAAATGCTGCTCAGTCCTCTTAATATATTTTTCTCCAACCAGTGAAGCCATGACCAAGGGCATCCCTCTTGGCTGCTGGCCCAGCTTCCAGGTGTGCTTGTGGTGAGGTGGGTACATACAATGTGGCTGTTGCTCTAGGGTCAATGGTTTGCACAGGGTCAAGAGGGTTGAGTGATCTGGTCCCTGGAGCAGCATAACATTTACTCCATCTGGTGAGGAGGGCAGTAGCATCTCCCTCTCCTAGGGTCAATGGTGAGGTTGGTGGTCTCAGTACTGAAAGATCCTAGTATTCTTTGCTGAGAAAGCTACTGTGCACGTCAGTTGTATTCATCACATAACTGATACTGTTATCTCTTGCACTTCCTCCTTCCTAACCATTTCCACATCTCAAGTATGCTGGTCTCCCCAGCAACCCTTTCTGTGTGAATATTTTCCTTTTTTTTTCTTCTCCTTATTGTGTTGCTGCAAGTTCTTAAATGAATCCTTGAACCCTTCTATGACTATTATCAATCATGAATACATGTCTTTTTATTGTTGGGGGTGCAGGGAGAAGAAGGTTTCTATCTCCTACTCTGTCACCTTGCTGATGTCACTCTGTAGTATATATATCTTTAATAATGTGATCATGTAGTACATATGCTATTGAAAATTTCTTTTCAGTTAACATATATTAAACACTTTCCCATGGAACTTGTAACCTCCTGTGATATATTACTTTTTATGCATGCATGCTATTTAATCATAAAGATGAGCTATAGTTTATGTAATGAGATCTCTATATTTGATCATTTGTTCATAGATATTTGCTACAATAAATAAATCAAAAGAAAACATAAATTTTTTTTTAACATTTCATGATAAAATCATTATATATTGTTATAAAGGACAAAGGGAACACCCTTTCTAAGGTACTAATACTTACAGTTGATTTGCTTATCCAAAATTTTCCACCAGTTGTCTACCTATTGATTGCTATAAATTACTGTATACTTTTATGATTCCTTTAGCAAATATATGTTAACTTAACTGTAGAAAAAGTCTTAAATTTCTTCAATAGAAATATTACCCAAATATAACAAAAAAAAAAAATCAGAACTTTCCCAATCTCACTACTTGACTGTACATACAATAAAGTTGTTAATAATTAATGTCAAATGAGAATTATAAGATTGTATTATTTCTTCCCAACCTCACTTGAAGATTTTCTGTTTGCTTTTTACCCAATCTTTTTTTAAATTATAAATTGAATATATTTTTTCCATTTAATTTTTTCCTTTACAAACTTTGAAATTACACATCTTATTTTTGTCCTTTTAAAGGTTATTATAGAAAAATGTATTTTTAACCTGAATCTAAATTAAATCCACATATTTACTGTTTTTCCAAAGACGGCAAATATCATAGGGTATGATAACAATTATCCCTCTCTTGATATAAATGTCCTTCCCAGTATTTTCTTGCCATTGTTTAATGTAACAAAAATTGACTATTTATGCACACATTTACCAATTTCTCAGCTTACTATTCTTCTTGTATCCCCAACATTTGTTTTAGTTATTTCTAAAATTTCCATTTCATATATGTATATATTGTGAATCTTCCAGATACAGTTGTTTCCTTTATTCTGCAAGTGTTGTAGTTTTTTTGCGTAATTTCCTTTTTTTTGTTGGCTTTTTCATCATCCATGAGGTAAGAACTGTGGAGATTCTGTTTCTCAGAAAGGATGGTTAATTATTAATAATTGTCAGCATCCCCTACTTTTGTGAAGGTCAAATCTCAGCTATACAGAAGGGACCAAATTAATTTGCACAGCTCTCAATCATGTTCTGGATTGAAATAAAATTTTCTGATGTACATATCTTTTAAACTAAAATCATATTTTTTATCCTTCACTCACCAGCCCCAAGCCGTGCATTTTTGCAAGTTATAAAATGTCAGTTAATATATGCAAAGTGAAAATTTCTAGAGTTCTAGAATTATTTACATATCTGGTTCAACCTATTTCAGGCAAATAAATGATATTCTTCCATGTTCTATTTTTCTGTATATTTTGAACAATATAAAACGATTCAAAAATTTATGTGTGAAATGCCTTTTTCTATATTTTCTTGCATTTCTTTTTATGTTTCATTGAACATTTTCATGATGATGTGATGATATGTAGCAATGGAGAGCATAGCTAATTACTTCATCATCTTTCTTGGAAGTCCTCAAACTAAGATTTTGTTAATAACTTCTGAGGTATCATATTTAGTAGTGGAGCTACTAAGGTAAATAGCATTCTTTTTTTTTTTTTTTTTTTTTTTGTTGTTGTTGTTGTTGAGGCGGAGTCTCGCTCTGCCGCCCAGGCTGGAGTGCAGTGGCCGGATCTCAGCTCACTGCAAGCTCCGCCTCCCGGGTTCACGCCATTCTCCTGCCTCAGCCTCCCGAGCAGCTGGGACTACAGGCGCCCGCCACCTTGCCCCAGCTAGTTTTCTGTCTTTTTTTTAGTAGAGACGGGGTTTCACCGTGTCAGCCAGGATGGTCTCGATCTCCTGACCTCGTGATCCGCCCATCTTGGCCTCCCAAAGTGCTGGGATTACAGGCTTGAGCCACCGCGCCCGGCCCGTAAATAGCATTCTTAATTTATTTTCTCTCTTCTCTTTTCTCTCTTCTAATCTTACAGGCTTTTGGATATGTTATTCTTCAAAGTTATATTGTTTTTATTTCTCAACATATCATTGCTCATGTATGGAGTCTATCAATTTTCATAGTTTCAACAGCTATTTCTTTTTTTTTTTTTTTTTTTTGAGACGGAATCTCGCTCTGTCTCCCAGGCTGGAGTGCAGTGGCGCGATCTCGGCTCACTGCAAGCTCCGCCTCCCGGGTTCACGCCATTCTCCTGCCTCAGCCTCCGGAGTAGCTGGGACTACAGGTGCCCGCCACCGCGCCCGGCTAATTTTTTGTATTTCTAGTAGAGACGGGGTTTCACCGTGGTCTTGATCTCCTGACCTTGTGATCCGCCCGCCTCGGCCTCCCAAAGTCAACAGCTACTTCTGTCTCAGAATTCCCAGTTCTGTAATCCAGCCATAATATATACTGTGAGCTTCAATTCTACCCCTCCAGAGTCTTGTCAAATATCTCCATCAACTTATTTATTTTGCTATTTCTCAACTTTAAGATACCCAAACTCGAATTCTCTTATTTTTGCTCTACTTTAATGATTTTCATTTTCTACCATTTCCAATATGTTTATGGTGACTCTGTTTTTTTCTACTCACAGGGTCAAAATATCAGAATTTCTTTGGTATTAAACTTTTGCTTATACTCCAAAGTTTTATTAATTCTGTATCTTCAATGTCTTTTTGTTTTTAATACTCACTTTTCTTTCCTGGTGCCATCATTGCTGTTTAGTCCATCATTATATTTCAGTTACTAGAAACAAAAGCCTTCATACTGGCTCCCATATTACTGACCTCTTAAAGTCACTTTCAGGCATACTGTAACCCATTCTCTTTGTCATGTATACTCTACTTTTGCACCTTCAAGTTATTATTTACACTTCTTAAGCATACTGGCCCACAGCAGCTAGAAGTATGGTGCAACTTGTAACACATACAAAAAAAAATTTGTAGAAATCATTATTACACATGTTGATTGATATTGAATAAGTTCTGTGGGTACATAGTTTTCAGCAAAACAGTCAAAGTGTGAGTAGACCTACATCATCCTGAAGGATAGAGGCTATCATTTTTACTTTTGTTTCTTTCAAAAATCTAACTGAAATATCTTTCCAAGCCTGAGGTCCTTCCTAGCTTTTCCCACCTCTTAGAATGGTCTTGAGGTGGAGCACTGATAAAGAAGAGCAGTAACCAATTAGATATACCTTTTAGGCCTAAAAGAACTGCAGCTTCTTATGTAAGAGCAAGGGATTATCTCAGACCCTGAAATTATCTAGGTAAATAAATATTATTTGATAATGATTGTTTTGGTTGCTTTGTGTTGCATGAAGTATGACTTTAGTTTATGATGCAAAGACTGCTGGCAATCTGACGTGAGACTTGCTATCAAATTGCACTGGTGTCTCTCTCGTCTAAAATGACCTTGCAGTAGTTGATGGGGCTTTTTCCCCCTCTAGAGCTGGAAGCACATCAGTGTCCACTTGAATGGCAAATTGTGATAAAGTAGCAGGAGCAAAATTGCATAGCATAATCACTACAATTTTTTATTGAATTGAGCCCTTTGCTCTTTCTCTTGACAGAACAGTTTATTGAATGTGCTTGTGGAAAACAAAGGCCGTAAAGAAAAATACCCTTTTTTTATATACTGAGTATAGAAGAGAGAAAATGTGTCTACTTCAAGACTGCATTTCTTAAATGGAAGAACATTTTCAGGTGCAAGCGGACTCTTTAGAAATATCATAAAACTGTGTCGCTCAAGGGCAATTCAGTGACTGATGAGGTTTCTATCTGGCAGCCTAGTCAGCTTGAACAATGGAAGTTTCTTATGTCCTTTATTCCAGGGAAATGGAGAAATTCTACTAGCTAATAAAATATTTCCATTAAAAGGTAGAAAAATGATCTTAACCAATGGCTAATGTCATATTTTATACATTCAATAATAAAGGATCTGTCAGCAGCAAGTTAAAGTTGTATAAAGTACATGAATGAATAGAAAAATAATTATTCAGAGTTTGAGGTAGAGCTTGACATTGGATATTTGTGTGTTTGAATAGTAACTTCAGTCTTGATGCCATTTGACAACTTTAGAATGATCCTTACTAGCTTTTCTTAGCACTTTCAAGCTTAGTAAATTTTATCAACAAAATCCTGAACCATTTTTCTTATAGAGTCTTCATTTTAAAATGGGAACAATGTTGTTTATCACAAAATAGTTTGGTGAAATTTCTTGGTACTATAAATGCTTCCATTTCCAGACACTGGAATTTATTATTGTCATTTGTTTTTTATGTGTACTCATTCCAAAAGATTATTTATTCTAATATAATTGACATTTTAATTGATACTATAATCTCAGATCATTCCATTTAAGAAATCTGTATTTCTGTCACATATTTTAAATATTCCTGAATAAAGTACAAAATAGAAGTGAATATCAAAGGTCTTGAGACTTTTACCCTTTCATGAAATTTTATTTTTTCCTAGTATAATTTTTCTTAAGAAAAAGTAGAAACATAAATTTTGAATTATTTCTGTGTTTTGAAAGTTTTATATTGTCCTTTAACACTAAATACTTTGATCATGTATTGACTGTTTTCCTAAAAGTTACCTAACACAAATATTATTTCATAAACCAGCCTATTCCAGAATATCTTCCAAGGCAAGAGCAGAAACCATATTATACTTCAAGCTTGGCAGTCTTAGTAAATATTTCTTTTTAAAAAATCCCATATTTTGGCAGAATAGGTAGAAAAGGCTAGCAGACATGTACTCTTGCTCATTCTCTGGGAATCCCCTATTGTCCATTTGAACTACTCTTACTACTGATAAATGTAAATTGATAGATTTACAGCAACAGGGGCTACCAAGAAACTAACATTTAGCCACTTTTGAGTACCTAGTAGATATCTTCCATATTCCTCTTTTATTGGCATTATATGTTTGCCAACTGGATAAAACAGTTTATCAGTGAGTATTCTGTAAAATTAAGAATTTAAAAGGGAAGGATATTAAAAATGGCAGAAGATATTGTGAGTTTCAGTCATATATTCCCCCAACCCCCTCTCTCCCAGGCCTTTCTGCCTTTATATGTTCATAAGTTTCTCACAATTTCATCTTTAAGTCTTCAGGGCTAAGATCTTACTTGGGTCTAGGAATGTTTAAGTGAATTAAACATTCTAGATTATTTCTGTTAGTGTTCTCTGTCTTTAATTCATTTAAGTGAGTAATGTATGTGGAAAGGAATTAATTGGTATTCAAAAAACAGTTTGTCATATGATAATACATAATTGATTACTCAGCTGTTGGTGGGGCTCACATCACATGAGGAAAGGTTGAAGTACTAAGATATATTTTATCTGTGTTGCTAAACTATCAATTTTATTAGGTGCTAGATTTTACTTGTTTTCTGTACCCAAATTTTATTAAGAAATACACACACACCCCTACACAAAATGAAAAGCACTTTTTCAGGTGAGGGATACAAACAACCAAAATTTTTAAATAGACAAACAACAAAAAGAGAATACAATTAATTTTTTCATTTTAATTAGTATTTTTCTATGTAACAGTCATCTTTTACCTGATTTTTGTACCATCCGGTGTATTAAAACTCCCTACTGGCTTACAAGTCCTACTTTGAAAAATTAGTACTAATAGAAAATTTTCATATAATATCTCATATATTTTCCTGTAAATCAATATAAATAAATCAGAAAACCATGATTTATTATCTATCCTGGCCCTTTGTATCAATCCTGCCCGGATTGCGTGGGATTCTTACTCTTCTGGTAGCTTGTTCCTTGGCTTCTGTCCCTAGCCTAGCTTCCTTCCATCACTGAGGCTTATTTCCTTCCAGCTAGCTCAGTTGCATTCCCAGTCAGGAAGGATACAGTTGTTGCAAAGGCCTCTGCTGCTACTGTTCTGGCACTGATGGTCTCCTGCTGTTTTGGCATAAATGTTGCATTTACACACTGGGAATCCTTTATTTGGCATTTGAGAGAACTGTTATCATGGACATGATGAATTCATGAGCCAGAGTGTGTTTTTGCACTCACTTCTATTTTTCATTTATGTGGTATCTATCGTTACGGTGCCTCAAATAAGCATGATTTATCTTCACTGTGTTACTTATAGAGCATGATTTATCTTTACTGTGTTACTTATAGAGTAAAATGTACTTTCAGGTATGCATTGCAGCAAATTTTGTGTTCCTATGCGGTTATGATTTTTTCCACTTTATATTTGTCCTTTTTTTCTTTTAACTATTTGTTCATGGTCAGATTTCTTTTTTAGAAGACACGTGCAATTGAAAAGCTCAGCCTTTGGGGAAGACACATCTGAGTTTAAAACTGAGCTCATTCCTTATTCTGTGACTGCAAAAGTTATTTCATACCTACGGTCTTGGTTTCATCTTTTATAAATGAAAATAATAGTATGTTTTTAGTAAAGTTATTACAATAATTAAGTTAGATAATACATCTAATATATGCAGTACAGGAAAGATGATAAACAAATCTTAGCACCACTTTTGTGCCAGGATCTCATTTAATTTTCCAAATTAATTAGTGATAAGGAAGAAAACATGCTTATCAAAGTTGGTCCTTGGTAGACAATATTCCACAGAGATAAAATTAGTAGTAGATAAAATTCTACAGAGGTCAGTCATTCTAAACTGATTTTCTGAAGTTCCACAGCAAAAGCTAAGTACCCAATTTTCTTGCAAAATTCATTTGAAGCTATAAAAATTAGGAATTTGCCTGAAGTGGGATTGAATTTAACCAAGGCAAGGCTGATATTAAAGAGGCTCACAGCGAGCAGTTTTCTTCACAGCATGTTTTAAAGGTGGCCAAGAAATCTCACTTACTACCAAAAAAATTCCTCCCAATAAATATGCCTCATTCTTATTCACTTCCTTAAAACTTGGTAACATCTGACCTTGTTTTTGAAGGAGTAAATATTGCTTGAAAGGATACTATTAGGATGTTATTAGTAACTCATAGCATGATATAAATTATTGCATTAGACTTTTCTCCTATAAAAGGGAATTTCAGCAATAAGAGTTTTGATTAAAGATTGGGGCACACATGAAAAGCATAATACATTTTGGTAATTTTACAGATTTGTCTGGTCTAAGAAACATTCATATCGATAAGGTTCAGGCTTATGATTTTTCCCACTAAGAAAACACACTAAAGTTTAACAAAAATATTGATTCATCATGAAGCAATTCTAAAGAGAGTAGTGGTTCATTGCTGTGTGTTTAAGCCATAATCCTATAGAATCTTAATGATTTTCAAGGCCCAGCTGTGTGTAGATTAAAAAAAAATGCCCCCCAAAACATTCTTTATTTTGTACTTCATTTTGTAGCTAAAAGATAATGCTATAAGTACAGTGACAATCTGTTAAACAACCAATTCCATTATACTTATGTCAGAAAATGAGGCTTATCCCTTTGTTTATCCTGAGGCAAGGAATAGAGGAAGGCTTTCTGAATCATGGAGAAAGGGCTTTCCTCTAATCTTGGGGCCAGGGTGCAGACTTTGAGAATTAGGTCTATTCAGTCATTATGAGTAGTTTTCAAGTCACCGTGGCATTTTCAGATATAGCCTGCGTGAGTGTAAGCCTAATATGTTTGAATAGACCAGAATTATGTCGAAAAAGGTAATTGGAGCTCTTGATTACACATATTTGATGCATTTGAAAACTTCTTGGCTTCTTTTTAGGAAACACCTTTGCTGCAGATTTGACAAGGCTTTTCTAGGCTACTAATTCACCAGACATTTTAGCCATTCTTGCCTAGTTCAATAAATATTACATGGGACTTGATGGGTATAAGTGAGGATTTTGATACAAACACTGTGGAAGTAACTGTAGAAAAGAATGAGACTTCTTGACTGGAAGAGTAGGTTTCTGGCTGTATCTTGTAACTAGGACAAATTGCTTTTGTACTGAAGCATCCATATGGGTTTACACAAGTAGAATAATCAAAAAGAGGAAGACAACTTATGGAAGGTATATTAGTCAGGGTAATAGAATCAATATTTATATATCTATATATTTACATACCTATATCTGTATCTGAGGAGATGTATTCTAAGGAATGGTCTTATATAATTATGGACTCTGACATATCCCAAGATCTGTAGTTGGAAAACTGGAGACCCGGGAAACCAATGGTGTAGTTCCAGTTTGCATGCCTGCAGGCTGAAGATCCAGGAAGAGCCAATGTTTGAATTCAAATATGAAGGCAGGAAAGAAAAGATGTCCCAGCTTTAAATAATCAGATATGAGGAGTTCACTCTTACTCTTGGGAGAGCCAGCCATTTTGTTCTATTCTGGCCTTCAACTGATTGGATAGGGCCCACATCTATTAGGGAGGGCAATCTACTGTACTGAATCCATCTGTTCAATGGTACTCTCATCCAGAATCACCCTCACAGACATACTAAGACTGTTTGACCAACTGTTTGGACATCCCATAATCCAAAGTGGCACATAAACTGTGTCATTACAAACGTTTAGCCAGGCTAACTTCAAATTCATGATTTTTTCTTTTTTTACCCATTGGTTTACTAAGCTTGCAGTACACACAACTAGCCCCAAATCTAATGAATAATGAAGGCTGCAGGGAGAGAGGAGTTGAGGACTTGTTTGCCTGCAGTAGAAGCAGTTGAGTTACAGTAAGTAAGAAGAGTAAGAATAGTTGAAAATGCCTCCCAAAACATGCAAATGGTAAAGATGTAGCAAGCATTGGTGGGGCAATATGAAACTCATGGGAGCTTTAGAAATTGGAGAAATCTGTCCCGTCTTATAGGCTCTTACTTGAAAACTTCATTGGATACTCAGAAAAATTGGAAAGAACCCTAGGAAATATTGATTGTGATCTAACCTTAAGGAAAAGCAATAGCTATGCAGTTAGATGCAAGAATCTCCTGGAACCTTCTCCTCTTCAGAATGAAAGTTTTAATCTATGGTTTAAGAACAAGTGCTGCTGCCATTAGAACATCAGTTGCCACTCAGAGAAGGAAGTAGAAGAAAAAAAATTAACTTTTGGAGAGGAAGGACTACCTAGTGAACCCAAAACTAGGGTGAGGAGCAAGATAATTTGTAAAAGATATACCCCAGAGACATGCTGCATATCTAAGATGAGGCTTAATCAGAAGAACAGGGACTAACATCTCCCCCTTCCCCCAGTGCACACCACTCCCTGCTGCCAACCTCACACATTCAGAATACTGCTGGAGGACAACAGAACTAGAGCCATCATATAGACCCTCTCAAAGCACAGGGCAAAGAGAAGACCAAAATTCAAAATTACCAATGTTTGCTCTGGCAACCATTCCCACTCTAGGCACAAGTTATCTCTATAGGAGACTGGAGTTACAAAGAAAGCTTATTAAACCTTTCTAAATTTAGACAAAAATTATGTGAAAAAAGTAAAGTACTTACAAATTAACAAAATACATGCAGAATGTGTATGCCAAAATCTACAAATCACTGATTATAAAAATCAAAAATCTACATAAACAGTAATACATGGAGTGTCCATGGATGGGAAGATACAATGATTTTTAAGTAAAAATAAAGTCTTTGAAAATAGTTTCCATGCAATCCAAATCAAAATCCCAGCAGACATTTTTCTTCTTCTTTTTCTGTTTTGAGACAGAGTCCAACTCTATTGCCTAGGCTGGAGTGCAGTGACCCAAACAGACCTGACTTCCAGGGTTCAAGTGATCCTCCTGCCTTAAGCCTTAATTTTTTTTCTTATAGATGTCAATAAGTTTATTCTAACGTTTATGTGCAAAAATGAAAATCACAAAATTAGTTTTGAAGAAAAACAAAGTTTGACTATTCTCTACCCAATATCAAAATTTAATATAAAGCTACAGTAATCAAGGCAATCCAGTGTAAGTAATGATTACATACACATTAATTGAACAAAATAGAGAGCTCAGAAATAAACCCACATAAATACAGTTAACTGATTTTGACAGAAGTGCAGAGGTAATTCAATGGATAAAAGCCTGTTTTCAACAAATGATGTTAGAAAAATTGAACATTTATATACACAATAAGCAAGAATTCATGACTTATACTGAAAGTTAATATATAATTAAGAAAAAATAAATAATAGAGTTTAATGTACAATGCAAAAATTATAAAACTCTGAGAAAAAATCATGGGAGAAAATCTATACAATTAATTTGTTACGCAAAAGGTTTTTAGATATGAAAGCATAATCCATCAAATAAAACATTGGTAAATTGTACTTAATCAAACTTTAAACCTTTTGCTCTGTGAAAGACACTGTCAGAAGATTAAAACATATGCCATAGACTGTAAGAAAATATTTGCAGATCACATTTCTGACAAAAAAAAATTGTGTCCAGACATATGAAGAACTTCCTAAACTCAACAATAAGAAAACAACAAACCAAACAAAGAGAAGTAAAAGAGAATATTTCAGAAAGGTGAAGTAGTCATAAATGTCCCTATTCTTCTTATGAAGTATAATTAAAAACTCTGGACGTTATATATAACACAAATATAAAATAACTCTAAATGGAGGAGAGAACAGACACACTAGGGTACCTCTGATCCAAGAAATCATGTGGTGCTGAATTTCTTGGGTTTTCACTTTGCCTTATATATTTGAAAATAGGACCAGAAGTTCCTATGAACAAAAGAAGAAAAGCCCTCTCTACCCAAAGGATCAGAAAAGAGACAGCCTCACCAAATGGAGAACTTTTAAATGACTTCTCTATACAAGCCAAATGCCACAGAAAATTAACTGTGATCCCCTCCCTGACCCATGCCAGCAAAAAGTTGAGTCGAATTCATAGATTACACTCTCATCAAGTTGTAACAAGGTGCCTCCAATTCCCTGACTGCCTTGGTGTCACAAAATGTTAAATAGGAAGTTGGGACTTTCCTCTTTACCATTCAGTAACTAAGACCCCATAGTGTCACTGGGGACCACTTAAAAAGTTTGGACTTTCATCTTCCTCAGGAAGTAATAAGGTTCCTCTTTCTAGCTCCGCCATGGTATTGTCAGGGAATTGGGAAGAGGCAAACCGAATCACACAATTAGAACATTACATTAATAATCGCCACAGGCAACATCTGATGCATGCTAAAACTAGTGGATATAAATTTAAATAGGTGCAAAATAGGCACATAGTTTCTAAGTGTCCTTCCCTCCCCCAAAATTATTTAACAATTAAATAGGAAAAAATAATAACTATAGAGTGGACAATTAGGCATGTAACACTTCAAGCAAATGTCGACCTCATATATCTCCTGATGTGATAAACTGAAAAGATATCACGGTTGCATGATCCTTTTTAATAATGCATGGCCTGAGTCTATTCGTGAGAAAACATCAGACACTCTAAGTTGAAAAACATTCTAAAAAGTAACTACTTTAAAAAAGTGCTATGGTCGTTAAAAAGTCTATGACAAACTGAGTTAATTTTGTATCTGGTACAATTAGAGGAAGAGTCAGTGTTTATGTTTATTTTTTTTTCCTTATAGGTTAACCAATTGTTCCAGTGCATTGAAGGGCTAGCATTTCATCATCGAATTGCTTTGTACCTATGTTGAAAATAAAATGGTGATGTGTATGTGGCTCTATTTCTGGACTCTACTTAATTCCATTAAACTCTTTATTTTTGGCCAATACGAGACAATGTAGACTACTGTAAATATATAGTTATTCTTGAAATGAAAAGAATAAGATCTCTTAGTCTTTTCCTTTTGTAAGAATTGGTTTATCTCTTTTAGATTCTTTATATTTTCATACATATTTTAGAATTCTCTGCTCTATTTCTTTTTTAGAAAAGCCTATTGCATTTTTTTTTGTTGAATCTACAGATCAATTTAGAGAAAATGTGTAATATAACCTCCATCTAAGAAAATTGAAGAGAAAATTAAATGCAAAGCAAATTGGCATGCTACCTTCCCATAGCGCTGCCATTTCACAACTGAAAAAAAAAAATCGTTAAGTTTCATCATGACAGTGAGAAAAGGTTTGTAAAAAGGAGGAAAGAATGAGTAAAATTAGTTCATTGTAGGATTTAGGCCCAAAAGGAATTAGGAAACAATGAAGATATGCTGCTCGGAACCTGGCCATAAACTACATTTTTGCCTTTTGTCCCAAAGACTTCTGTTTTTAAACCTTTTGGCACACACTGGCTAATTCAAGAATCTGTAATATAGTTTTTCTTTCTTCACATCTTTTTAACTGCACTGTGACATACATGGAGTCCAGCTCTTTGGAATCTCTTTACCAGCTCTTTTCATTTTCTTTAAGTAGTGCTTCCAGGTTTATGCTATGTTTAACCTTCCCTGACTATTTCCGTCTAAAGTTGCTCTTTTATTTCTATAATCACACTTCTATATTATCACGGTGTCCCATTATATTATATGGCTAGAAACTATATGCTCATTCATATTAGTTTAGTTGGTCCAGTATAACTTTTCACTTAAGAATGTTACATAGTTAATTGTGAAGACAGAAACAAAGCAGAAGTCAGGTTCGTCTTCTTATTCTTGTCATAGTTTTTCATTTCTCTCCGTAGCAAACTGATTTTATGTTAATACCAATAAATTAGAAGTGGCTGTCTGGAAGGCTGTATGGGCAAAGACTGAGAAACCACAACTCTATTTAGTAGTTAAGTGATTTAAAAATGGCAAAATCAATTAACAACATCTGACAGAGATTTGGGCAGAAGCTGCCAGTGTTTCAAACCTGCATCATACTGTTGGCCCAAATGCAGGCCTATCCTTTGCTAGTCCTCTCATTAGAAACATGGTTCAAAACAGATTTATAATGTTATTATCTTTGTCTAGGCTTAGAATATCTAACTATCTTATAGTTAGATATATAACTTTATGGGAAAGTTCTAGTCATTGAATTTGGTTTCATATGATCATTTTTAATCATTGTATTTGCATTTTAATCATTGTATTTGCATTTCTATTTAAAACCAAGCAGATACAATCTCTTTCTCTCTTTCTCTCTCTCACTCATCTATCTATAGGCCTGTAATGGATAGAAAAGTAAAAGATTGGTCTTTCAGAACAGACAGTTTGCAAAGTTTTCAGTGAAAGAATTTAATCAAATTAAATGACACCCTACATTTGGAAAAAGATTATAATCTAAATATGAAATCTTTGAAACATGAACCTTATTAGTCCTAATTATTTTATGCAAAATTATTTTGTAGTTTTAATTTGCATTATTTTCTTTTTTTAATCAATTTTTATTTATAAGTGACAATCATTGTACATACTTGTATGGTACAATATGATGTTTCAATGTATAATGATCAAATAAGACTAATTACTGTATCCATTAATTTAAATATTTATCATTTCTTTGTGGTGATAATCAAAACCTCCTCCTCTAGCTCTGTTCAAATATACACTATGGTGTCATCTGCTACAGTCGTCTTTCTGTGTAATAGAACGCTAGAACTATTCTTCTTTTCAAGCTGTAGCTTTGAATCCACTGACCGTCCTCTCTCAATCCTCCCTCACTGCTACCCCTCCCAGCTCTCTGGTAATCAACATAATACTCTTCTATGAAATCAACTGTTTTAGATTCCACAAATGCGTGAGATCATGCAGTGTTTGTCTTTCTGTGTCTGACTTATTTCACTTAACATAATGTCCTCCAAGTTCATTCATGTTGCCTCCAGTGACATGATTTTATTCTGTTTTATGATGAATAGTATTTCACTGCGTATCATACTGTATTTTCCTCATTCATTTACTAGTACATGGGCATTTAGGTTGATTTTTTTCTTGTCTGTTGCATATAGTTCTCCAATAAACACTGGAGTGCAGATATCAATTTGAAACACTGATTTCAATTCCTTTGGAGATATACCCAGTAATGGCATTGCTGAATTATGTGGTAGTTCTATTTTTAGCTTTTTGAGGAACTTCTGTACTGTTTCACAGAATGGTGGCACTGATTTCTATGCCAGCAACAGTGCATAAGAGCTCCCCTTTCTCCACATCTTTTCCAGCTTTTGTAATTTTTTGTTTTGTTTTGTTTATTTTTTTATGATAATCATTCTAACTGGGGTGAGGTTATATTACATTTTGGCTTTGAATTCCATTTCCCTAATGATTAGTGATGTGTATTTTTTTTTTTCATGTAACTTTTGGCCATTTGCATGCCTTCATTTGAGAAATATCTATTCAGTTCTTTTGCCCACTTTAAAATTAGGATTTCTTTTGCTGCTAAGAATTCCTTGTATATTCTGGATATTAATTCTTTGTTGGATGCATAATTTGCAAATACTTCCCCGCATTCTGTAGGTTGTCTTTTCACTCTATTGATTGTTTTCTTTGCTGTGCAGAAGATTTTAGTTTGGTGTAATCCTATCTGTATATTTTTTATTTTGTTGCCTATGCTTTCAAGGCCTTACTCAAAATATTATTGCTGTTCAATTTCATGAAGCAATTCCCCTATGTTTTCTTTTACTTGTTTCATAGTTTCTGTTCTTACATTGAAGTATTTAATCCATTTAGGGTTGATTTTTCCATAGGGTGAGAGATAGGTATATAGTTTTATATTTTCTATAAGTCAATACTCAGTTTTCCCAGTACTATTTATTGAAAAGACTGCCATTCCTTCAGTGTGGATCCTTGGCACCTTTGCTGAAAATCAGTTTCCTGTAAATGGATGATTTCTGGGTTTTCTTTTTTGTTCCATTAGTCTATATGTCTCTTTTTCTGCCAATACTATGTTGTGTTACTTACTATATCTTTTCTGTGTATTTTGAAGTTAGGTAATGTCTTCAGCTTTGCTCTCTTTGTTCAAGATTGCTTTGGCTCTCTGAAGTCTTTTGCATTTCTAGGTAAATTTGGAAATATTTTCCTATTTCTGTGAAGGAAGTCATTGGCATTTTAATAAACATTGCATTGAATCTATAGACTGCTTTTGTAATATGAATATTTTGAAAATATTAATTATTCCAATCCATGAACATAGGATAGCTTCAATTTTTTGTTGTTGTTCTCTTAAATTTCTTTCATCAATGTTTTATTGTTTTCATTGTAGAACTCTTTCACCTCCTTGGCTAAATTTATTCCTGGGTATTTTTTGCAGCTATTGTAAATAAAATTGCTTTCTGGATTTCTTTTTCAGATAGTTTACTGTTGACAAATTCAAGAGCTACTGATTTTTCTATGTTGATTTTGAATAGAAATTTGTGTTGTTTCTAATTTTTTTTTTTTTTTTTTGGTGGGGAGTTTAGGGTTTTCTATGCATTAATATATGTGAAAATGTTATCTGCACACAGGAACAATTTGACCTCCTCCATTCAATTTGAATGCCTTTTATTTATTTCTCCTGCCTAATTGTTCTTGCTAGAACTTCCAGTGTTATGTTGCATAAACATGGGACGAGTGGACATTCTTGTTTTGTTCCAGATATTACAGGAAAAGCTTTTAACATTTCTCCACTCAATTTGATTTAGCTGTGGGTTTCTCATATAGGGCCTTTATCATGTTAAGGTATATTCCTTCTATACTCAATTTGTTGACAGTGTTTTCATGAAGGTACATTTAATTTTATCAAATGCTCTTCCAGCATCTATTAAAATGATCATATAGTTTTTGTTCTTGATTTCATTAATGTGATTGTGTTTATTAATCTGCATATGTTGAATGTTTTCAGAATCTCTGAGATGAATCCCACTTGATCACAGTGAGTGATTATTTTTAATGTGCTGTTGAATTGAGTTTGCTAGTATTTTGTTGAGGATTTTTTCATCTATGTTCATCATGAATACTGGACATTAGTTTCCTTTTTTGTTGTATCTTTGTTTGGTTTTGGTACCAGAGTAATATTGGCCTCGTAGAATAAGTTTAGAAGTATTCCCGCCTTTCAATGTTTTGAAATAGTTTGAGTAGAATTGCTATTAGTTCTTCTTTAAATGGCTAGTAGAATTCAGCAGCAAAGCCTTCAAGTCTTGGGCTTTCTTTGCTGGGATACTTTTTATTAATTCTTCATTCTCATTACTCATTGGCCTTCTCAAGTTTTGTGTTTCTTCATGATTCATGTTGATAAGTTTTTGTGTCCAGGAATTTATCCATCTCTTCTAGGTTTGTTGATTTGTTGGGATATACTTGTTTGTGGTAGTCATTTATTATCCTTTGTATTTCTGTGGTATCCATTGCAGTGTCTCCTTATTTATCTCTGATTTTATTTATTTGTATGTTCTCTCTTTTTTTCTTAGTCTAGCTAAAGTTTTGTCAATATTCTTTATCTTTTCAAAAAAACAGCTCATTGTTTTGTTGATTTTTTATATTTGTCTCTATTTTGTTTATTTGTGCTTTGATGTTTATTATTTCTTTTTTTCTAATTATTCAGGTTTTGATTGTTCCTGTTTCTCTAGTTCTTTGAGGTATAACATTAGGCTGCTTATGTGAGATCTTACTTTTTTTTATTATTATACTTTAAGTTCTAGGGTACATGTGCACAACATGCAGGTTTGTTACATATGTATACATGTGCCATGTTGGTGTGCTGCACCCATTAACTCGTCATTTACATTAGGTATATCTCCTAATGCTATCCCTCCCTCCTCCCCATTCCCCACAATAGGACCCAGTGTGTGATGCTACCCTTCCTGTGTCCAAGTGATCTCATTGTTCAATTTCCACCTATGAGTGAGAACAAGCAGTATTTGGTTTTCTGTTCTTGCGATAGTTTGCTGAGAATGATGGTTTCCAGCTGCATCCATGTCCCTACAAAGGACACGAACTCATCCTTTTTTATGGCTGCATAGTATTTCATGGTGTATATGTGCCACATTTTCTTAATCCAGTCTGTCACTGATGGACATTTGGGTTGATTCCAAGTCTTTGCTATTGCGAATAGTGCCGCAATAAACATACATGTGCATGTGTCTTTATAGCAGCATGACTTATAATCCTTTGGGTATATCCCCAGTAATGGGATGGCTGGGTCAAATGGTATTTCTAGTTCTAGATCCTTGAGGAATCGCCACACTGTTTTCCACAATGGTTGAACTAGTTTACAGTCCCATCAACAGTGTAAAAGTGTTCCTATTTCTCCACATCCTCTCCAGCACCTGTTGTTTCCTGATTTTTTCATGATTGCCATTCTAACTGGTGTGAGATGGAATCTCATTGTGGTTTTGATTTGCATTTCTCTGATGGCGAGTGGTGATGAGCATTTTTTCATGTGTCTGTTGGCTGTATGAATGTCTTCTTTTGAGAAGGGTCTGTTCATATCGTTTGCCCACTTTTTGATGGGGTTGTTTGTTTTTTTCTTGTAAATTTGATTGAGTTCTTTATAGGTTCTGGATATTAGCCCTTTCTCAGATGAGTAGATTGCAAAAATCTTCTCCCATTCTGTAGGTTGCGTGTTCACTCTGATGGTAGTTTCTTTTTTTTTTTTTTTTTTTTAAATTTTATTTGATGTAGGCTCTTGGAAATGAGGTTTACAGAATTCTGGAAACTTGATTAAATTGAACAAACTTTTAGCTGTAACAAAAGCTGGCTTAATGTGTATGTTGAAACTAATATTCATTGAAACTGTTCTTCCAGAGATATCAGTGATCATTTCAAGAAGTCTGTTTCTGTAAACTTCTCTCTTAGAACTGCTTGTTTTCCATGCATTTAACATTGCATGAATACTTCAATTAGTTTAAGAATTGACTGCAGATTTTCAATGTATTGTTAAAAGACAATAGTCTGTCCTACAGCAAAGATTTGTCATCAATATCCACACAAAAGTTTTTAGTGAATTACTAGCTTCTAGGTGTAAATTCATTGTTATGCAATTTGAAAACTAAAAATAATACTATGATATAGTTCTTTAGTGAGCACAGTATAGCTTATAGTTAATACCTCCTGGATTCAAAAATATTTTATCTATCTGAACAGTTTCCCTGCAAAGTAAATTATATGATAAAGAGGTCTATGGACAACTTAAGTGCTTTGACATATCTTATAATTCATCATTAAATCTTAGAAATTTTATATTTCTATTTAATGACTAACCATTGCTCTATTTCATATATTCATCATTAAATCTTATATATTATTTTATATCTATATTTTTAAAAACACTTAAAAATTAAATATATTTAAACACCCATAAGGAAATACATTACTGCAATTTATCACTATCCAAGGTAGTTTTGAATTAAATCTTTCAATTCCAACATTGACAACTATGAAGGAGAATTTAGAGGTACACTTCAATACTATTTTCCCTTTTACTATGAAAAGTATTGAAATATGTCATGAGTGAGATATTTTTGTTTACAACTCTAGCTGTTCTCTTACGCTTTAGTCATTCTTCCTGTTCCATTTGCTTTTCTTTTGAAGTAGCCTCAAAGAGCAGACTAATGATGCAGGTCCGTGAATGAAAAATAATACCAAAATATTCATTCATTCATTTATTATACATTTGGTACTAGTAGATGATGGTGAAGATAATCATGAACAGCTAGCATTTATTCATTTTATCATATTTATTAAACACTTAAAATCAATTATGATTTTATTCGCCATCATAGCCCGTATGATGAGCCCTGGAGGAAAGAGGTGGGGGGATGTAGAACTGGGTGTTATCAGCATCCAGAGTTGATAGAAAACTTGAAAATGATCATGCTGTTTCACAGACAGAATGCAAAGGAAGAAAAGGCTTGGGTAATGTCTCTCCCAATCAAAGAACAAATTCCTTCTTGAGTAACAAATCTAATTTCTAGATTGACTAGAGGGTGAAGCTAAATAATCTTTTTTAAAATAACCATCAAAGCCAGTTTGCTAATTTAACTTATTATCTGTGTTAAGAAATTCATCCAAATTTTTATTTGCCAGAGAGTGGCCAGAAAACAAATTGATTTCTTAATGAAAAGATTTTAATTTTCAAGGCAATTCCCTGTTAGTCCCTGCTAAGAAGCGCATCCATTTTTTTAAATTGCAGATTTCTTTACAAAATGTGACAGCTATTTTTTTTTTAGATTTCAAATAGCTTATTTTGAACTTTAGAAATGATAATAAACTGCTATGTTATTGCCACCTTTAACAGGTTTACATTAATTGTGTTTTATGTGTGTAAGCTGAAAATCTATTACTTTTGCCTTTCCTACTCACTTCTAGTAAACTTTCCATTGATAATGTGCCGTTTGATTTAAAAAGTGATACCAAAGCAGTTAAGTCAAATAAATGAAAGAAGAGTACAAAATATAATTCAAAATAGTCATTCCTGTATCATGCTATCAGTTTATATTTAGAAGTACATTACCCACTAGGGCCCGCTTGTTGAAGCAATTGTGGACTTTATGTTTGTTATTTGGTCGTTAAAACTTCTGTCTAAGTACCTACGGATCTGCTGGGAACAAAATTTGTCATTCTGATTCTCTTTAATGCTTTTCATTGTCTGTGAGAAAATATTGTATGGGCCATTGGGGCCCATTTGCAAAGGTTTCTTCCTTGAGCAAAGGAAGATATTGCTGGTATCATTCACTCCAGCTATTTGTGCATTGAAAGATGAAGTGTCAAAAGTGAAATTAAGACACAGAATAAACATGCGATTAACTCTAGTAGTACCTGATCAATAGAAATCACAGCATGCTGTTAGATAAGTTTTTAAAAATTTATTTGAAATGGACAAGTCCAGAGTTTTATATACGTAGGTTCCAGAGGCCCTAAATTTAAAACTGAATAGCTATTTTCTGTAGATATTGCAATAGCTTAATTTGCATTTCATTTAATATTATTTCATTTCAAAACATCAAAGTTGATGAATTCTATTATAACACTCTATTATAATACTAATTGCTTGCTTATTAGGTATTCATAATCATTATTATGATGTCATGGGGGATTTTAAAGATACACTAAGTAAAATCAAAAGAAAATAATTTTGTGATATTAAATCAATTCTATCCTTATCAATTTGTTTAAAATAATTGATTTTGTAATAACAAAATTTATTATATAAATCTAACAGCATTGTTTCAGTGCTACCAATGTCCAGTTTCTTTTTACCATATTAACTAATTTTATGGAATTTTTTGTTTTTTTCCTGAAGACCTTTTATAATACCTTTTTAAAATACTGTCTTTATATAAAAATACATAAAATATTTAAAACTAGGTTTAAAACAGTCGAGATGATTAATGAGATAAGTAACTAATTAAAAGTAAAAGATAACAATGGCAGACTCGGGTAGTAGCAATAAATTATTGAAGACTGTTAATGTTTGGGATTTCATCTCTGCATAATTGGTCATATCTCTGTCCAGACAGCAATGTTTGTGAGCATTTCAGGCCAGATGGTACAACAAAGAATTTGAGGGGAAAAAAAATCAAAGACAAAATCTTATTATTTCTTTTATTATATTTTTTAACTTAATTAGAAGACTACAAATTCCAAAGTATTAACTACTGATTGAATTTATCTGCTCTCTGTGGAGTGCCAAATTGTTTTTTCATTACAACATAGTAGTAAAGTTAGGAAAAATGAAAGTATTTATCATTACCTTTTTTTGTGTATGTATAAATTAAATTGTCAGCTATGGACATATTAAGGTAATGTTTATTAATATGGATTTTAAATAAGTTTTAGGAATTTTATCTCAATGCTTTATTCTGGTGTTTTTAACTAATGAAATTTAAATGTAAATAATGGCACAAAGTAAAACAAATCTAGTTCTTTGACATTTCACTTGCCTTCTAGTCTAGGAAGACAGCACTAAACTGAGACTCAGTTGACTACAGTTTTGCTCCTAAATCTACCACTGAATCAATCACATATCTGTCAAGTAAATGGTAAAATTATTCAACAAGATATATTACATCTCCCTAAAATGCTGTAAAGAGGATGCACTGTGATATAAAAATTAAAGAGTTAAGGCTTTATTTAACATTTTAATTTTGATATTTATTATCAGATTATATTACAGATGCCTTGTTTCAACAAGCCACTGTGGTTTGGTTAAGTATGAAATTAAATTTTGATAGTAAATAAAATTCAAAATATATTAATGATAAGGTAAGTTTTAGAAGGTGAGATTTTTAAAAAATTCCTTTGTGATTATCTACTTTAAGGTTCCATACAAAAATACATTCTTTGGTTTGCCAGTTCAAAGCTCAAGATCACCAAGTCCCCTCCTTCCTGGAAGCACATCTGCATTTAATATTTGTTTTCATTCATTATATACATTCTTCCTTTCTGAAAGATTCACCATGTTGGATCATTTGTTTTAGGTATGCATCTTGTGAAGTGAATAGATTTAGAGATGATTATTATCATTATTGTTATTCAGCCAGATAGCTTTTTTGTAAGTAAGCTTTAAATAGATAATAAATTAAGCTTCTATTTCAAATACATTTTGTTTGATAAATATCATTGTAATTTTATTTAACACATATTTTAAGGAAAGAGAAATACAAAGGCAAAATGATAAATTTAACTGAAACTTTAAGATTCTGAAGATGAAGTAATATAAAAATAGAAGCTGACACCACTGGCATAAATTTGCAGTGCTAATTAAGTTGTGGTCTACTGGTTCCCATATGCTTTGCTTGGCTGCCATGATCACTGTTCTGTTATCTCCAGGGCTTTAAAGGAGATATGAAAATAAGGGGAAGCCCATGTGCCCATGGCCTAATTAGAACTGGGCAGTTTGCCTAGGCCAAAATTGAGTACTTTACTTCTCCTTTCTATTTTCCTTGTGTCAAATTATTTTAAATCTGTTTTGAGTGAAATAGCAAATGTTTCTTCTTCTAGCAATTATCTTTGCCTATTGGTAAAAATAATTGAACTCAAAAAAAATTCATAAAGATCTATTTTATTTATATATATATACTGTGCATGATAAAGGAAAAACTACTGTAATATAGTCCCTGCCCTCAAGGAGGTTCTAATAAAGTAGGAAGGAAGCCTAAGTATGTAAACAAGTAACTGTTATAGATATATGCTAAATTATAGTTGTTTTCACAGGGGGTATAATCACGTTTGCCTAGGCAAATAAAGTAATAAATGGAATCATTTCAATGAACATTTAATTCCACATCCATCCATTGTCTCTTGGGTGATAGATAAAGTGTTACTCATTGGTAATACACTCTCAGTATTTTCTAGATGTGAAAATGGCTAGAAAATTGTTGGAAAACAAATACAAATGAGTTAGCCCCTAATTATTACTTGAGGATCAAATGGAAATGTTTTGTCTTCCCAACACTTATATATTTAAAACTCTTCCATGTTGCCTGTGTGCAAATTCTTGGCTCATACCTTGTTTCAGTCAGGAATTTGTGGAAATTTCTCCACTGTCTTTGGACATTGTGAAAGTATCTGAGATTGCTAAAAAACGTTCTTCTTCCAAGTTATTTAGTCTTCTGTCTAGAAGCACAAATGGTAGTTTCTCTAATTACTGATTACTTTAATAGGTAGGATATATTTCCATGTTGTCCATTCTAGCAATTTTTTTTTCTAAAATCAAATTTGTCCACCTAAATATAGAAATAGACTTGTATTTTAAGACTCTATTTATTTATATACCTGTAAATATTAATTATGTTCCACTTTTATTTTCTTCCTTCAGAACTTCCTGTTTATTTCTGTCAGAATCATCCTAATTTTGCCTAAATTTCTGTTGTTTTAATTTTAATATCACATCCTCCCTGATTTCTTTCAATTTATATTTATCTTATGTTTTCTTGTCATCTCTTCCGCTAGATTTTTGTATCTTTGCTTGGTGCTCTTGGAAGTAATATATTTATTCAATTTTATAACTTCCTGAAATTTTTGGCCAAAATTTTCATCTATTCCTTGGTATCCTGGATTGAATAGTGTCCCTGAAAAATTCATGTCCACCCAGAATCTCAGAATATGAGTTTACTGGGAAACAGGGTCTTTGTACATGTAATTAGTTAAATTAAAATGAGATTATACAGAATTAAGGTGGCTTCTAAATGCAATGACCAGTATCCTTATAAGAAGGCTATGTGAATACATCGACACATCAAGAAAATCTATATGCCAATCAAGGCGGAAGTTGGAGTGATACAGCTGCAAGCCAAGAAATGTGAAGAATTGACTGCAATCACCAGAAGCTAGGAAGAAACAAGGGAATATCTTTCTCCAGAAAGATATTGCACCCTGAAGAACCTTCCAATGGTGCATGGACTTGCCAACACCTTGATTTTGAACTTTTAGCCTCCAGGTCTGTGAGATAATACATTTTTTCTTTCTTAAGGCAATCACTTTCTGGAGATGTGTTATGGCAGCTACTGGAAGCAAGTTTACTTGGCAATGTTTTGTAGTGAGTGTTCTTCATCTTCCATAACTGTTAAAGAAGTGGCTTTTTTCTTTTTAATCCTAGAAGGTGAAGGGAATATTTGTGACTAACTGAAATATATGTGAATGATCTAGGGATGGAGATATATATATATATGTGTGTGTGTGTGTGTGTGTGTGTACGTAAATATTTGTGTAGCCATATCATAAACCACTGGAGATATGCAATTATAGTTTTGCACACATTAAAAGTCTTTCTGCACTGATATCACAGGGCTAGAATAGTGGTTTCAAATATGGCTTCTGTCTGAAGCCATCCCCAGCCTATGCATCCATATTAAAACATTCTCGCATTGCTATACCTTAAGAAATATCTAAGGCTGGGTAATTTATAAAGAAAATAAATTTAATTGACTCATTGTTCTACAGGTTGTACAAGTAGGGCAACAGCCTCTGTTCCACTTCTCGGGAGGCCTCAGGGACCTTTTACTCATGGCAGAAGGCAAAGTGGGAGCAGGTATGTCACATGGTGAGAACTGGAGCAAAAATGTAAGGGGAGAGATGTCACACACTTTTAAATAACGAGATCTCATGTGAACTCAGAGAACTCACTCACTGTCATGAGGACAGCACTAAGCCATTCATGAGGGATCCAATCCCATGACTCAAACACCTCATCCCAGACCTCCCCTCTAACATTGGAAATTACACTAAAATATGAAATTTGGAGGGAACAAACATCCAAATGACATTATTCCACCCCTGGCTCCTCAAGACACATGTCCTTTTCACATTGCAAAATATAATCATCCATTTTCAATAGTTTCCCAAAGTTCTGACTAGTGCTCAAGATCAAAGCCTAATATATGGTAGGTGATATTCACCATTTTTATTCTCCCACACATGTAAATACTTTATTGCAACATATCTTAAAATGTAGTTGTTCAAAAGTATAGACTCCTGCATACTCTTTCAAAGTTTCATTTCTGTTGAAGATTAAAAAAATTAATTGACATATTCTAGATGACTCAAAGATAAGTCAGTTGGTGATTTATCACTAATTTAATTATTGTTCATTTGTCATCAGTAATTAACTATAGTGTCAAAAATGGATTCCACTTTCAAAAATAAAATTCTTAATATTTTTTCTGTAGAATATTTCCATTTAAAATTCTTCAGTTTATCTCTAAATTTCATGTGGCAAAATTCTTTTAAATTCACAGAAGTTTCTTTATTATAAAAAGATCCTGGTGATAGATTCATATTCAGATAATGAGAGTTTATAGTTGAAATTATTACAATGAGAGTTAAAACTATAGTCATAGGAAAATGAATATGTTTGTTATTTAACACTCCACCTAGTATAATTTTAATTCTTAACCAGATTTCCCTATCTTTTCAAATTATTACTATTTCACATTTTTAAAAATGTAGTACCTTTTAGAATAATCTTCTATTATATTTTGATGATGTTGTCCAAATATAGGTTTGCTCAAGGTAGGCAAAAGAACCTACCCTTCCTTGGGAACCATCCCAATATTTGCAGAGAATTGTCACACTCTAATTGTGTCCTTGTCGTTAATCAATAAAGTATACCTATTTTAATTCCATTAAGATTACTCACGTGTTAATTCTTTGTTTATTCACTCATTGTGCTGTTCTGAACCCCCATAATTAAATTTTTGTTTTTATTAAAGATATAACCTGAAGTGAAAAGCAAAGGGATAAATACAATTTTATAAGTCAAATGATCCCCATGTTTTATAATTTCCTAGAGTAAAACAAAAATTCTTGTAAAGGCTAAGCTTGTGAACAGTTATTCCTGTGCTTTTAGAGGAGAATATACTTCAGTGTTGGGTCATAGGGCTGTGTTGCATGTGTGTCATGCACCTATGTATGGTAGTACAATTGCCAGATTGGTTTCAAAATCACCAAGCTATTCTAGCACTATGTAGGTACTTTCAAAACATTGAAAAAAAATCTATTTTGGAAATTTACTGGAAGAACAGTCATCAGTGTAACTAAATTTCTTACTGAAACTGAAGGGTGCTTTTACACTTGGATACTTTTCATTACAGTATTTAAATTTAGTGTCTTTCTAGTGGAATTGACTCATCTCATTATCTGGGATCATCCATTCTGATTTTGGGGGCTTTTTTTTTAACCATAAAATCTTAACTTTAAACTTCAAGACCTCTTGATATTAGATGGGAAAAAAATAACTACTACAAAATGTCTTTGGAAAAAAAGGGAACTGCTCCCTTGAAAAGATAGTTCTCAACATGAAAAAAAGTTTGAGCAATACTGGTTAATTTTTACCTGTTAGCCTTTGTATTAGTCAATTTTCAAACTTCTGATAAAGATATACCCAAGACTGGGCGATTTACAAAAGAAAGAGATTTATTGGACTTACAGTTCTATGTGGCTGAGGAGACCTCACAATCATGGCAGCAGGTGAAAGGCACGTCTCAGTTGGGGGCAGACTAGAGAAGAGAACTTGTGCAGGGAAACTCCCCTTTATAAAACCATCAGATCTCATGAGACTTATTCACTATCATGAGAACAGCACAGGAAAGACATGCCCCCATGATTCAATTACCACCCACCAGGTTACTCCAACAACACATGAGAATCATGAGAACTACAAGAAGAGATTTGAATGGGGGCACATAGCCAAACCATATCATTCTGCCCCTGGACCCTCCCACATTTCATGTCTTCACATTTCAAAACCAATCATGCCTTCTCAATAGTCCCTCAAAGTCTTAACTCATTTCAGCATTAACTCAAAAGTCCCCAGTCAAAAGTCCCATCCAAGACATGGCAAGTCCCTTCTACCTATGAGCCTGTAAAATCCAAAATAATTTAATTACTTCCTAGATACAATGGGGGTACAGAAATTGGGTAAATACAGCCATCCTGAATGGGAGAAATTGGCCAAAGTGGAGGGGTTACAGGCCCCATGCAAGTCTGAAATATAGCAGGTCAGTCAAATCTTAAAGCTCCAAAATGATCTCCTTTGAACCCATGTCTCATATCCGGGTCCCACTGATGCAAGAGGTGGGTTCCCATGGTCTTGGTCAGCTCCGCCTCTGTGGCTTTGCAGGATACAGTCTCCTTCCCGGCTGCTTTCATGGGCTAGTGTTGAGTGTCTGTGGCTTTTCCAGGCACAGGGTGCAAGCTGTCAGTGGATCTGTCATTCTGGGGCCAGGAGGACAGTGACCCTCTTCTCACAGCTACACTAGGCAGTGCCCCAGTAGGGACTCTGTGTGGGGGCTTCCACCCCACATTTTCCTTCTATACTGTCCTAGCAGAGGTTCTCCATGACAACCTCATCTCCATCTGAGATGATCTCAGCCTGGATGTCATTGTCCATATCATTATCAGCATTTTATGCAAAGCCATTCAACCAGTCTCTAGGAAGTTCTAAACTTTCCCACATATTCCTATCTTCCTCTGAGCCCTCCATACTGTTCCAATCTCTGCCTGTTACCCAGTTCCAAAGTTGCTTTCACATTTTCAGGTATCTTTTCAGCAGCACCCCACTCTACTGGTACTAGTTTATAGTATTTGTGCAGCGAACTTCTGCCTGGGCATCCAGGCATTTCCATACATCTTCTGAAATCTAGGCAGAGGTTCCCAAATCTCAGTTCTTGACTTCTATACACTTGCAGGCTCAACACGACCTGGAAGTTGTCAAGGCTTGAGTGCAGCTGGAGTGGCTGGGATGCAGAGCACCAAGTTCCTAGGCTGTACACAGCACAGGGACCATGGGCCTAGCCCACAAAAGCACCTTTTCCTCCTCAACCTCTGGGTCTGTGATGGTAGGTGCTGCTGCAACTGACATGCCCTGGAGACATTTTTCCCATTGTCTTGGTGATTAACATTCAGTTCCTTCATTATTTATGCAAATTTCTGCAGCTGGGTTAAATTTCTCACTAAGGCAATAAGAATGATGGGATGATAAGATATTAGTTTGATAATAGCTTCTATTAGAGCAATATGAATTCTGCTAAAATTGAAGCAAGAAAAATACATTAAATTTGTAGTGAAACTTGGATGGAAGTTTATGGGTACAATAGCACAAATAAATTATCAGTTTACAAATTGATGACTCCTTTTAAGAAGGGACAACACAGTGTTGAAGTTGAAGCCCACAACAGTAGATCAACCATATCAATTTGCAATATGATTGCAAAGGATCTGATTGAAAAGGATCAACAATTAACAGCAAAAACAGTAGCCAACGTCATGGACATATCAATTGGTTCAGCTTACATGATTCTAGCACATTAAACTTGAGCAAACGTTCCACTAGATGAGTATCAAAACTCCTGCACCCAAGTTGACTGCAGACAAAAGCAGAGATTTCATCAGAAAATTTAAACAAGTGAGATAAATATCCTGAAGCATTTCTTTGAAGAATTGTGACAGGAGAAGAAACATGGATTTATCAGTATAATCCTGAAGACAAAGCACAATCAAAACAATGGCTACCAAGAGGTGAAAGCTGTTCAATCAAAGCAAAAGTGGGCCAGTGAAGAGCAAAGGTCATAGCAACAGTTTTTTGTGATGCTCAAGGCATTTTGCTTGTTGACTTTCTGGAAGGCCAAAGAACAATCATGTTCTTATGTACTTATTATTTTGAGAAAACCTAACTTATTATGGTGTTTTGAGAAAACCAAAGCTTTAGCAGAAAAATGCCTAGAAAAGTTTTACTAGAGAGTCCTTCTCTATCATGACAATGTTCCTGCTCATTCCTCTCATCAAACAAGGGCAATTTTGTTGATTGTGAATCATTTGCATTCACCTTAAAGCCATGATTTGGCTCCTTCTAGCTTCTTTTTGTTTCCTAATCTTAAAAACATCATTAAAGGAACCCCTTTTCATTCAGTTCATAAGGTAAAAAAGACTGCCTTAATGAGGTTAAATTCCCAGAAAAAATTCCAATGTTTTAAGGATGGACTAAATAGCTGATATTATTTTTTACAAAAGTGTATTGATCTTGATGGAGCATTTGTTGACAAGTAAAGATTATATTTTTTATTTTCTTTTAATTCCATTTTTTTTCCCACAAATTTTTGAAGTCTCCCTATATATCCCCTTTTACTCACTTAGATGGTCTATGATTAGACTTATCTATGTATCAGTTTATTTTGCATTGCTCTTGAATTTCTATTCTCATTAAGTTGCTCTTGAAAGTGGAATGAAGATATATTAAAAAATAGGTTACTCATGATAATCATATATATTTGCAAAACATTCCATTTAATTTTTTTCTTAAAAGCATTCTCAACACTTCCCACATATTTATCATTCTTGAAATTATAATAATCAAGTGTTAGTTTATATATGTTAATAACTGATTCCAAAGCTTTTGTACTGATATTTTTAATTAAATTTTAGTCTAACAAATGAATCTCCCAAATGACACTATTAATAGAAATATGATTAGTCCTTCTATAAATTAGAGTATAGGCTAAGAAGCTGCTACCAAAAAGGCTGCAAACACTATAGCTTACATAAGAAAAAAGGTTATATATTTTCTACTTAACATCTTTGGGTAGACAGAGTTCTGTTTTAGTTGCCTGAGCTATCCAGGGACCCAAGCTTGAATGGAGGCTCTATGGTTTTTGCCATACTCATGGCTTCCTACACAGTGAATAAAGTAGCTTCTCCAGTTTCAGGCTCTGCACTGTTGAAGGAGGGACACCAGCACTATGACCACTTTCCAAAAGCAGGTTGTAGTTTCATAGTCAGGTAGGTGAGCCTTGATCATACTGCAGTATCAGTCTTCATAGCAGTCACTTGATTTTTCCTGTATCCCCACCTGCATCCCCAGTCCATTTATGTAGCCTCTTCATTTGCCACTTCCTCACTAATATCACATTCTAGCTGTGAGGAGAAAATTATAATTCACAAATGAGCCCTATAATGTCTATAATTTTCCTGTTTTTCCATGATGTTTTCTATACCTCTAATTTCCTTTATTAGCTTCATTAACTACTTCTAAGTCTTAAATATACACATCTTTGTGCCTTGTTCACAATATATTATATATCCCAATGATATTGTAAGCACCTCATAGGCAGCTACCATGAGTTACGGTCCTGGTTATGCTATTTCTGAGATATGTGACATCAAGTAAGCTATTTAAACTTTCCATGCCTCAGTTTCCTCATGTAAGATGAGTGATATAGTTTTTGCTTCCTCAAGGGGTTTAGCTAAAGACTGAATGAAATAATCTATGCAAAGCTCTTATAATACTTTCAGAAATCACATAAACAAATATTAATTATTAGTTATTAACTAATAGTCAACAAATATTGACTATTAGTAATTCTTACCATGCCTTTATAAATCCAAAATGTCTAGGTCCACCATGTGATTGAAAAACATTTGATTACATTTGAAAATCAGCAACCAATATAGAGGTTCCTTAGAAATTCACAAAGGCACACTGTTGGTAATGTGACTGATGCCATACTTGAAAAAACTAGAAAGCAAAGTGATGGTGATGGTCTGAAAGGAGGGGATAAACCAGAACAAGGAGAATACATTATTATTTTTCATTTTTTTTTAAGTTCAGGTGTACATGTGCAGGTTTGTTATATAGGTAAGCTTTTGTCATGGGGAGGTTGTTATACAGATTATTTCATTATCCAAGTGTTAAGTCTAGTACCTATGAGGTATTTTTGAGGTATTTTTCCTGATCCTCTCCCTCCTCCTGCCCTGTACCCTATGATAGGTCCCAGTGTGTGTTATTCCCCTCAATGTGTCCATGTGTTCCCATCGTTTAGCTCCCACTTATAAGTGAGAATATGCAGTATTAGTTTTCTGTTCCTGTGTTAATTTGCTAAGGATAATGTCCTCCAGGTCCATTCATGTCCCTGGAAAGGATGTGGTTTCATTTTTAGTTTTTTTATGGCAGCATAGTATTCCATGGTATATATGCACCATATTTTCTTTATCCAGTCAATTGATAGGCATTTGGGTTGATTCATGTCTTTGCTATTGTAAATAATGCTGCAGTGAACATACATGTGCATATGTCTTTATAATAGAACAATTTGTATTTTTTTGAATGTATACCCCCAGTAATGGGATTTCTGGGTCAAATGGTATTTCTATGTCTCTGAGGAAATGCCACACTGTCTTCCACAATGGCTAAACTAATTATAATCCCACCAACAGTGTATAAGTAAGTGTTTCTTTTGCTCGATTACCTCATCAGCATCTGTTATTTTTTGCCTTTTTGACAATAGCCATTCTGACTGCTATGAGATGATATCTCATTGTGGTTTTGATTAGCATTTCTCTACTGATCAGTGATATTGAGCTTTTTGCCATATGATTGTTGACCACATGTGTTTCTTCTTTTGAAAAGTGTCTGTTCATGGCCTTTGCAAAATGTTTAATGTAGCTATTTCTTTTCTTTTGTACATTTGTTTAAGTTCTTTATAGATGCTGGATATTAGATCTTCATTAGATGCATTGTTTGCAAAACTGTTTCCCATTCTGTAGGTTGTCTGCTCACTCTGTTAATAGTTTCCTTTGTTGTGCAGAAGTGCTTTAGATCCCATTTGTCAGGTTTTGCTTCGGTTGCAATTGTTTTTGGCATCTTTGTCATAAAATCTTTGCCCATTTCTGTGTCCTAAATGGTATTGCCTAGGTTGTCTTCCAGGGTTTTGATTGTTTGGGGTTTTACATTTAAGTCTTTAACCTATCTTGTGTTGACTTTTGAATATTGTGTAAGGAGGAAGTCCAGTTTCAATCTTCTGCATATAGCGAGCTAGTTATCCCAGCACCATTTATTGAATAGGCAATCCTTTCCACATTGCTTGTTTTTGGCAGATTTGCTAAATATCAGATAGTTGTAGATGTGTGGCCTTATTTCTGGGATCTTCTATTCTGTTCCATTGGTCTATATGACTGGTTTTGTACCTGTACAATGCTGTTTTGGTTACTGCAGTCTTGTAGTATAGTTTGAAATCAGGTAGCATGATACATCCAGCTTTTTTCTTTTTGTTTAGTATCGCCTTGGCTATTCAGGCTTTTTGGTTCCATATGAGTTTTAAAATAGTGTTTTTCTAGTTCTGTGAAGAAATTTAATAATAGTTTCATAGAAATAGCATTAAATCTATAAATTGCTTTGGGCAGTATGCCATTTTAATGGTATTAATTCTACCTATTCATGAGCACAGAATGTTTTTTTCCATTTGTTTGTGTGATCTCTGATTTCTATGAGCAGTATTTTGTAGTTCTCCTCATAGAGATCTTTCTCTCTAGTTAACTGTATTCCCAGGTATTTTATTATTTTTGTGGCAGTTGTGAATAGGATTACATTTCTGATTTGGTCTTGGCTTGACTGTTGTTGGTGCATAGAAATGCTAGTGATTTTTGCACAGTGATTTTGTATCCTGAGACTTTGCTAAAGTTGTTCATCAGCTTAAGAAGCTTTGGGGCTGAAACTATGGATCTGATATGGACAGATATAGGATTATGTCATCTGCAAGCAGGGACAATTTTACTTACTCTCTTCCTATTTGGATGCCCTTTCTTTGTTTCTCTTGCCAAATTGCCCTGGCCAGAACTTCCAAGAATAGGATTAGTCAGAGAAGGCATTCTTGTTTTCTGCTGATGTTCAAAAGGAATGCTTCCAGCTTCAGGACAATACATTTTAGCCCTTTTTATTCATCAAGAATGTTTTCATATCAAGTCTCAGGGATGCAACTTGTGGGCAAAAAAGGAAAGAGAATATGTGGAGAAGAGAGTGAGAAAGAGAGAGGGAAGGAAAGTGAAATAAAGAAAAACAAGGAAGGAATGAAGGAAGAAAAGAAGGAAGGAAAGAAGGAAGGAAGGAAGGAAGGAAGGAAGGAAGGAAGGAAGGAAGGAAGGAAGGAAGGAAGGAGAGAGAGAAAGAAAGAAAGAGAGAGAAAGAAAGAAAGAAAGAAAGAAAGAAAGAAAGAAAGAAAGAAAGAAAGAGAGAGACAGGAAGGGAAGGAGGGAAAGGAAGAAGGGAAGGAAGGAGGGAAAGAAGGGCAGAAAGCAAGGAAGGAGGAAAAGGAGGAAGGAAGAAACCAAGGATGGAAAGAAGGAGAAGGGGGAGGGGATGGAGGAAGTAAGAAAAGAAGGAAACAAGAAAGGAAAGAAAGAAGGAATTGATTTATGGGACCATCCCCAGATTTCCAGCATGGCTAGTTACAGGTACTAATGAAACATTGCCTTTGCATCCATCACTTTACCTTGCTATGTACCTTCTGGGTCGAGTTTGTTCCTGCAGTCTCATCTTAGCTTCAAACTTGTATGATTTTTACAATTACCAATGCCAGTGGAAAGAAAATGCTTCTTTTTGAGAGTTTCAACAGTATTTCTAGCTCTGGGTCTCTCTGTCATGGGCTTTCTTCATGAGCCTATCCCTGAATCAATTACTGTGTCTGAATCAATCCCTGTGAATTATCCCTGAATTAATCACTGAGTACAATAGTTTGGCAAGGGCAGACATGCTGAATTAGAAATTGTACAACAAAATTAAAACTCCATAACATAATTTTCAAAACAAATAAGATCCAATTGCATGCATATATCGTATTTTTACGGTCATTACTGTCATTACCCATTTATGTTGTTTTAAATTTTCAGTTACGTTGCTAACAAAATTGCATAGGAAGCATCTTTTTAAAGTGGTGTAGCTTTTCACTTAAGCCTATACCCTAAAAGCTAGCATGTTAATCAAAGAATGGAAACATGTTTTAGGTCTTAATGTTTACAGTTTGTGACCTATTCCTTTGTTCATTTATTACCAGTAAAGTTTTTCTCATTTGTAATGTTCTTTTCAAAATGTTAAACATTGTTCTGTGATATGTGTTGCACCCTATTTTCTCTATTTTGTCATTTGCTTTTCAATTTTGCTTATGGTGATTTTCTTGTAAAAAATGTTAAAAATTTTACATAGTCAAATCTGTTAGTTTTTTTCTTTAGTACTTGCCTCTTGTATTATGCTTAGAAAGGCCATTTTCATGAAAATATATTCACAATAATTGATCTGTGTTTTTTCCCAATATGTTTATGGCTTCATTTAGTGTTTACCTTTTTGATAACTTGGGATTCTTGTGAGAGAAAAGAATAATTATGCCAGCATAATTATCATCATTCTTTCTCCATCAATTCAAAATGGCAGCTTTAGTGCTCTTATGCACACATATGAACATGCGTATGTACACACATGTATGCATACACACACACGTACAGTGGCTTCCCCATTCTCCTGCTTCTGAGGTTATCTTTAATTAGACATAGTGATGCAGCTGAATACTATTTCCTTCACAAACCAATGAATTATTTGAAGGAAATATTTTCCTTTCTTTTCCTCTTATATTTGCAATCTCTATGTTAAATATTCTATAACTTTCCTCCATAATATTTTTGTTACTCAATAATTTAATCATATAAATTGCTGTTTTGATTCCATAAATCTCAAAAAGGAAATAAATCTTCAATGAAGTCCTTATATTTGCCACAGCTTTATTTTCATACATTTTTCTGTGTTCTGCATCTGCACCGTGGACTGTGACTTTTAGAAATGTAAAAAGTGGGGGGGTGCCCACGATGGCTGAATAGGAACAGCTCCAGCCTCCAACTCCCAGTGTGAGTGACACAGAAGATGGGTGATGTCTGCATTTTCAATGAAGGTACCCGGTTCATCTCACTGGGGCATGTCAGACAGTTGGTGCTGGTCAGTGGGTGCAGCCCAACCAGCGAGAGCAGAAGCAGGGCGAGGCATCACCTCACCTGGGAAGTGCAAGGGGGAAGGGAATTTCTTTTCCTAGCCAAGGGAAACTGAGACACACAACACCTGGAAAATCGGGTAACTCCCACCCTAATACTGCACTTCATCAAGGGTCTTCGCAAATGGCACACCAGGAGATTATATCCCACACCTGGCCCGGAGGGTCCCATGCCCACGGAGCCTAGCTCATTGCTAGCACAGCAGTCTGAGATCGAACTGCAAGGTGGCAGCAAGGCTGGGGGAGGGGCGCCCACCATTGCTGAGGCTTAAGTAGGTAAACAAAGCCGCCGAGAAGCTCAAATTCAGTGGAACCCACCGCAGCTCAAGGAGGCCTGCCTGACTCTGTAGACTCCACCTCTGGAGACAGGGCATAGCTAAACAAAAAGCAGCAGAAACCTCTGCAGATGTAAATGTCCCTGTGTGACAGCTTTGAAGAGAGCAGTGGTTCTCTCAGCATGGAGGTTGAGATCTGAGAATGGACAGACTGTCTGCTCAAGTCGGTCCCTGACCCCTGAGTAGCCTAACTGTGAGACATCCCCCACTAGGTGCAGACCGACACCTCACACCTCACAAGGCTGGGTACACCTGTGAGACGAAGCTTCCAAAACAAGTATCAGACAGCAACACTCACTGTTCAGCATTATTCTATCTTCTGAAGCCTCTGCTGCTGATACCCAGGCAAACAGGGTCTGGAGTGAACCTCAAGCAAACTCCAACAGACCTGCAGGTGAGAGTCCTGACTGTTAGAAGGAAAACTAACAAACAGAAAGGACACCCACACCAAAACCCCATCAGAACATCACCATCGTCAAAGACCAAAGGCAGATAAAACCACAAAGATGGGGAAAAAGCAGTGCAGAAAAGCTGGAAATTCAAAAAATCGGAGCACATCTCCCCCTCCAAAGGAATGCAGCTCATCGCCAGCAACGGAGCAAAGCTGGATGGAGAATGACTTTGATGAGTTGAGAAAAGAAGGCTTCAGTCGATCAAACTTCTCAGAGCTAAAGGAGGAACTATATACCCAGTGCAAAGAAACTAAAAACCTTGAATAAAGAATGGATGAATGGATAACTAGAATAATCAATGCAGAGAAGACCATAAAATAACTGATAGAGATGAAAACCATGACACGAGAAATATGTGACAAATGCACAAACTTCAGTAACCAACTTGATCAACTGGAAGAAAAAATATCAGTGACTGAAGATCAAATGAAGAAATGAAGCAAGAAGAGAAGTGTAGAGAAAAAAGAGTAAAAATAAATGAACAAAGCCTCCAGGAAATATGAGATTATGTGAAAAGACTAAATCTACATCTGATGGGTGTGCCTGAAAGTGACAGGGAAAATGGAACCAAGTTGGAAAACACTCTGCAGGATATCATCTAGGAGAGCTTCCCCAACTTAGCAAGGCAAGCCAACATTCAAATTCAGGAAATACAGAGAACACCACAAAGATACTCCTCGAGAAGAGCAACTGCAAGACACATAATTGTCAGATTCACCAAAGTTGAAATGAAGGAAAAAATCTTAAGGGCAGCCAGAGAGAAAGGTCAGGTTACATACAAAGGGAAGCCCATCAGACTAACAGCAGATCTCTCAGCAGAATCTCTCCAAGCCAGAAGAGAGTGGGGCCAATATTCAACATTCTTAAAGAAAAGAATTTTCAACCCAGAATTTCATATCCAGGCAAACTAAGTTTCATAAGTGAAGGAGAAAGAAAATCCTTTACAAACAAGCAAATGCTTAGAGATTTTGGCACCACCAGGCCTGACCTACAAGAGATCCTGAAGGAAGCACTAAACATAGAAAGCAACAACCGGTACCAGCCATTGCAAAAACATGCCAAAATGTAAAGACCTTTGATGCTTGGAAGGAACTGCATCAACTAATGAGCAAAATAACCAGCTAATATGATAATGACATGATCAAGTTCACAAAGAACAATATTAACCTTAAATGTAAATGGACTAAATGGTCCAATTAAAAGACATAGACTGGCAAATTGGATAAAGAGTCAAGACCTATCAGTTTGTTGTATTCAGGAGACCTATCTCACATGCAGAGACAAACATAGGCTCAAAATAAAGGGATGGAGGAAGATCTACCAAGCAAATGGAAAACAAACAAAAAAAAGCAGGAGTTGCAATCCTAGTCTCTGATAAAACAGACTGTAAACCATCAAAGATCAAAAGAGACAAAGAAGGCCATTACATAAAGGTAAAGCAATCAATTCATCAGGAAAAGCTAACTATCCTAAATATATATGCACCCAATACAGAAGCACCCAGATTCCTAAAGCAAGTCATTAGAGACTTACAAAGAGACTTAGACTCCCATACAATAATAATGGGAGACTTTAACATCCTACTGTCAACATTAGACAGATCAACGAGACAGAAAGTTAACAAGGATATCCGGGAATTGAACTCAACTCTGCACCAAGCAAACGAAATAGACATCTACAGAACTCTCTACCTCAAATCAACAGAATATACATTCTTCTCAGCACCACATCACACTTATTCAAAAATTGACCACATAGTTGGAAGTAAAGCACTCCTCAGCAAATGTAAAAGAACAGAAATTATAACACACTGTCTGTCAGACCACAGTGTAGTCAAACTAGAACTCAGGACTAGGAAACTCAATCAAAACCGCTCAACCCAAATGTCCATCAGTGACAGACTGGATTAAGAAAATGTGGCACATATACACCATGAAATACTATGCAGCCATAAAAAATGATGAGTTTGTGTCCTTTGTAGGGACATGGATGCAGCTGGAAACCATCATTCTTAGCAAACTATCGCAAGAACAGAAAACCAACTACATGGAAACTGAACAACCTGCTCCTGAATGACTACTGGGTACATAACGAAATGAAGGCAGAAATAAAGATATTCTTTGAAACCAATGAGAACAAAGATACAACATACCAGAATCTCTGGGACACATATAAAGCAGTGTGTAGAGGGACATTTATAGCACTAAATGCCCACAAGAGAAAGCAGGAAAGATCTAAAATTGACACTCTAATGTCACAATTAAAAGAACTAGAGATGGTATCTCATTGTGGTTTTGATTTGCATTTCTCCGATGGCCAGTGATGATGAACATTTTTTAATGTGTCTGTTGGCTGTATGAATGTCTTCTTTTGAGAACTGTCTGTTCATATCCTTTGCCCACTTTTTGATGGGGTTGTTTGTTTTTTTCTTGTAAATTTGTTTGAGTTCTTTGTAGGTTCTGGATATTAGCCCTTTGTCAGATGAGTAGATTGCAAACATTTTCTCCCATTCTGTAGGTTGCCTGTTCACTCTGATGGTAGTTTCTTTTGCTGTGCAGAAGCTCTGTAGTTTAGTTAGATCCCATTTGTCAATTTTGGCTTTTGTTGCCGTTGCTTTTGGTGTTTTAGACATGAAGTCTTTGCCCATGCCTATGTCCTGAATGGTATTACCTAGATTTTCTTCTAGGGTTTTTATGGTATTACGTCTAACATTTAAGTCTCTAATCCATCTTGAATTAATTTTCGTAAAAGGAGTAAGGAAAGGATCCAGTTTCAGCTTTCTACTTATGGCTAGCCAATTTTCCCAGCACCATTTATTAAAAAGGGAATCCTTTCCCCATTTCTTGTTTTTCTCAGGTTTGTCAAAGATCAGATGGCTGTAGATGTGTCGTATTATTTCTGAGGACTCTGTTCTGTTCCATTGGTCTATATCTCTGTTTTGGTACCAGTACCATGCTGTTTTGGTTACTGTAGCCTTGTAGTATAGTTTGAAGTCAGATAGCATGATGCCTCCAGCTTTGTTCTTTTGACTTAGGATTGTCTTGGCAATGTGGGCTCTTTTTTGGTTCCATATGAACTTTAAAGCAGTTTTATTTCTATTCTGTGAAGAAAGTCATTGGTAGCTTGATGGGGATGGCATTGAATCTATAAATAACCTTGGGCAGTATGGCCATTTTCACGATATTGATTCTTCCTATCCATGAGCATGGTATGTTCTTCCATTTGTTTGTGTCCTCTTTGATTTCACTGAGCAGTGGTTTGTAGTTCTCCTTGAAGAGGTCCTTTACATCCCTAGTAAGTTGGATTCCTAGGTATTTCATTCTCTTTGAAGCAATTGTAAATGGAAGTTCATTCATGATTTGGCTCTCTGTTTATCTGTTACTGGTGTATAAGAATGCTTGTGATTTTTGCACATTAATTTTGTATCCTGAGACTTTGCTGAAGTTGCTTATCAGCTTAAGGAGATTTTGGGCTGAGACAATGGGGTTTTCTAAATATACAATCATGTCATCTGCAAAGAGGGACAATTTGACTTCTTATTTTCCTAACTGAATACCCTTTATTTCTTTCTCTTGCCTGATTGCCCTAGCCAGAACTTCCAACACTATGTTGAACAGGAGTGGTGAGAGAGGGCATCCCTGTCTTGTGCCAGTTTTCAAAAGGAATTTTTCGAGTTTTTGCCCATTCAGTATGATATTGGCTGTGGGTTTGTCATAAATAGCTCTTATTATTTTGAGATACATTCCATCAATACCGAATTTATTGAGCATTTTTAGAATAGCAATCATTAAAAAGTCAGGAAACAACAGGTGCTGGAGAGGATGTGGAGAAATAGGAACACTTTTACACTGTTGGTGGGATTGTAAACTAGTTCAACCATTATGGAAAACAGTATGGCGATTCCTCAAGGATCTAGAACTAGTTGTACCATATGACCCAGCCATCCCATTACTGGGTATATACCCAAAGGATTATAAATCATGCTGCTATAAAGACACATGCACACGTATGTTTATTGCGGCACTATTCACAATAGCAAAGACTTGGAATCAACCCAAATGTCCATCAGTGACAGACTGGATTAAGAAAATGTGGCACATATACACCATGAAATACTATGCAGCCATAAAAAATGATGAGTTTGTGTCCTTTGTAGGGACATGGATGCAGCTGGAAACCATCATTCTTAGCAAACTATCGCAAGAACAGAAAACCAAACACCGCATGTTCTCACTCATAGGTGGGAACTGAACAATGAGATCACTTGGACTCGGGAAGGGGAACATCACACACTGGGGCCTATCACTGGGAGGGGGGAGGGGGAAGGGATTGCACTGGGAGTTATACCTGATGTAAATGACGAGTTGATGGGTGCTGACGAGTGGATGGGTGCAGTACGGCAACATGGCACAGGTATACATATGTAACAAACGTGCACGTTATCCACATGTACTCTAGAACTTAAAGTATAATAATAAATAAATAAATAAATAAGTAGAAACAAATACAAATAAAAAGTTATGGTCCAAACCAAGTAATCATACATAGTACAATTTTGAGTAATTGATTAGATTATAAGAAATAACAGTTCTTGAAACAACAAAGCCAAAATATTTAGTCCTATAATTCACATATATAAATAAGACTAGTACCCTGAATTGAAACTATGTTTTATAGGTCTGCCTTTTCATACTTAGAGAGTAATCCTCAAGGTAGACTATGATTTTAAACTTGTTTTTATATTAATGAAAGGCCACCTGATTTTATGAGATGGTACGTTAAGTTTTACTATCTGGAAACTTAACCCTCTGAGAAATATGAAGCCCTACTGTCACAATAACAACCCCCATCACAATAATAAAATGTCATCGACAATCTTTAAAAAAAAAAAAAAAAGAAGAACTAGAGAAGCAAGAGCAAACACATTCAAAAGCTAGCAGAAGGCAGGAAATAACTAAGATCAGAGCAGAACTGAAGGAGATAGAGACACAAAAAACCCTTCAAAAAATCAATGAATCCAGGAGCTGGTTTTTTGAAAAGATCAACAAAATTGATAGACCACTAGCAAGACTAGTAAAGAAGAAAAGAGAGAAGAATCAAATAGACGCAATAAAAAATGACAAAGGGGATATCACCACTGACCCCACAGAAATACAAACTACCATCAGATAATACTATAAACACCTCTACGCAAATAAACTAGAAAACCTAGAAGAAATGGACAATTTCCTAGACACTTACACTCTCCCAAGACTAAACCAGGAAGAAGTTGAATCCCTGAATAGACCAACAGCAGGCTCTGAAATTGAGACAATAATTAATAGCCTACCAACCAGAAAAAGTCCAGGACCAGATGGATTCACAGTCGAATTCTACCAGAGTTACAAGGAAGAGCTGGTGTGATTCCTTCTGAAACTATTCCAATCAATAGAAAAAGAGGGAATCCTCCCTAACTCATTTTATGAGGCCAACATCATCCTGATACCAAAGCCTGGCAGAGACACAGCAAAAAAAGAGAATTTTAGACCAATATCCCTGATGAACATTGATGCAAAAATCCTCAATAAAACACTGGCAAACTGAATCCAGCAGCACATCAAAACGCTTATCCACCATGATCAAGTGGGCTTCATCCCTGGGGTGCAAGGCTGGTTCAACATACGCAAATCAATAAACGTAATCTAACATATAAACAGAACCAAAGACAAAAACCATATGATTGTCTCAATAGATGCAGAAAAGGCATTTGACAAAATTCAACAGCCGTTCATGCTAAAAACTCTCAGTAAATTCGGTATTGATGGAACGTATCTCAAAATAATAAGAGCTATGTATGACAAACCCACAGCCAATATCAAACCGAATGGGCAAAAACTGGAAGCATTCCCTTTGAAAACTAGCACAAGACAGGGATGCCCTCTCTTACCACTCCTATTCAACATAGTGTTGGAAGTTCTGGCTAGGGCCATCAGGCAAGAGAAAGAAATCAAGGATATTCGGTTAGGAAAAGAAGAAGTCAAATTGTCCCTGTTTGCAGATGACATGATTGTATATTTAGAAAACCCCATCATCTCAGCCCAAAATCTCCTTAAGCTAATAAGCAACTTCAGCGAAGTCTCAGGATACAAAGGGCTAATATTCCAGAACCTACAAAGAACTCAAACAAATTTGTGAGAAAAAAGCAAACAACCCCATCAAAAAGTGGGCAAAGGATATGAATAGTCATTTCTCAAAAGAAGACATGCATACAGCCAACAGACACATGAAAAAATGCTCGTCATCACTGGCCATCAGAGAAATGCAAATCAAAACCACAATGAGATATCATCTCACACCAGTTAGAATGGCAGTCATTAAAAAGTTCGGGAAACAACAGATGCTGGAGAGGATGTGGAGAAATAGGAACACTTCTACACTGTAGGCTGGAATGTAAACTAGTTCAATCACTGTGGAAGACACTGTAGCAATTCCTCAAGGATCTAGAACTAGAAATACCGTTTGACCCAGTCATCCCATTACTGGGTATATACCCAAGGGATTATAAATCATGCTGCTCTAAAGACACATGCACACATATGTTTATTGCAGCACTATTCACAATAGCAAAGACTTGGAATCAACCCAAATGTCCGTCAGTGACTGGACAGACTGGATTAAGAAAATGTGGCACATATACACCATGGAATACTATGTGGCCATAAAAAAGGATGAGTTCATGTCCTTTGTAGGGACATGGATGCAGCTGGAAATCATCATTCTCAGCAAACTATCGCAAGAATAGAACACCAAACACTGCATGTTCTCACTCATAGGTGGGAACTGAACAATGAGAACATTTGGACACAGGAAGGGGAACATCACACACTGTGGCCTATTGTGGGGAGGGGGTAGAGCATTAGGAGATATCCCTAATATAAATGACAAGTTAATGGGTGCAGTACACCAACATGGCACATGTATACATATGTAACAAACCTGCACGTTGTGCACATGTATCCTAGAACTTAAAGTATAATAATAATAAAAAAAGAAAATGTAAAAAGTTTTGTTATATGTAATACTTATTTTTCTTAATGATAGAGTAACTTTGAGTATTTGCATGTTCATCATTCCTTCATGTTTAACTAATTTGTGCTGTTGACTTTACCTTTTTTTGTTTTAAAAGCTTCATTGTGATATAATTAACAGGCATTAACTGTCACATATATAAAGATGATAATTTTTTAAGTCTTACCAACTGTATACACTTATGAAAACATCAGCACAACCAAGATAAAGACCTTTTAATCACCCCTGCCAAATTTTAAATTTTTTGAAAACAACATGAATGTATATATGTGTATATATGTGTATATATGTGTACATATATGTAAATATATATGTGTATATATATGTGAATATATATGTATATTTTCTTCTCAGTCTGGAAGAGTTTATGTTTCTGAGAGTCTCTGACATTTCTTAAAGAAGTTTAACCCATTCACTTTTTTCTCATAACAATATAACATATTTTACATTGCATTTCCATCTGTATGCTTTTATCTCCATTTTTAATTTTTGTAGGTATATATATTTGTGAGGTATATGAAATATTTTGATATAGGCATACAATGTATAATAATCATATCAGGATAAATAGAATATCCATCACCTCAAGCATTTATCCTTACTTTGTGTTACAAACAGTCCAATTAGACTTTTAGTTATTTTAAAATGTACAATAAATTATTGTTGACTGTCATCATTCTGTTTTGCTATCAAATACTAGATTTTATTCATTCTATCTTTATATTCTTGCACCAATTAATCAGTCCAACTTCTCTCCCCACCATTACCCTTCACAGTCTTTGGTAACCATCATTCTACTCTGTATCTCCATGAATTCAGTTGTTTTAATATTTAGCTTTCACAAATAAGTGAGAACATGCAAAATTTGTCTTTCTGTGCCTGGCTTATTTCACTTAATAACTTACAGTTCAATCTATGGCATCATTAGGATGTTGTGTACTTGAAAATTATAGGCTTTCAATAGTGCTTACACTGCATTGCTTTTACATTATGGCTCCAAGTTATAATACGGGATATTATAAAGAAAAGCCTTACATGATTGTTTATCATACTTATTGTTGCAATTTGGTAATAATGTTGTACTTTACCAATGCATTCTGCCTCAATTCACACCAACAGGAAAAGAGGAGCTTTGTTGTGAAATGTTTCTTTTGTAAAGTCTTGCAAACACTGCAGAATCTTATAACTACTCTTGAATATTTATTAACAATATACATGGCTTTATGTCACAAACTTTGTGTGGGAAATGATGCTTTAATTGATCTAAATTGCTTATTTTCATTTTCTTTCTTTCTTTTTTTTTTTTTTTGAGACAAAGTCTCATTCTATCGTGCAGGCTGGAGTGCAGTGGCATGATCTCGGCTCACTGCAACCTCCGCCTCCCAGGTTCAAGCGATTCTCCTGCCTCAGCCTCCCGAGTAACTGGGACTACAGGCGCATGCTACCACGCTTAGCTAATATTTGTATTTGTTTAGTAGAGATGGCGTTTCCCCATGTTTTCCAGGCTGGTCTCCAACTCCTGACCTTGTGATCCACCTGCCTTGGCCTTCCAAAGTGCAGGGATTACAGGTGTGAGCCACCACACCCAGCTATTCTCATTTTTATTTTCACTCAATTTCTGTAATCATTCCTTTTTTAAATCCTATTTTACTTAGTAAGCTACTTCAATCTACCTCAAATTATTGAAGTAGAGAAGAAATGGATGGATGGATGGATAGATAGATAGATACATAGATAAATAGATAGACAGACAGATAGAATTATTTTTGTTAGCTTCTAAGACCACTTAGTAAAGTCTCAATGTATACAGAAAAAGCCAAGTGAAGATACAAGTAACTACAGGTCCATAGCTTGGAAAGGGGAAATAAAATGAAAGGGCAAAGAAAGAAGTTCTAGGATCTAGGCACCAAGTTGAAGGTCTATATAATGGGCATATCTTGAATAAAATGTAAAAACCAGTTATCACAGCTTTGTACCATATTCATGTATTGACACGGTGTCAGTACAAGAATTGTGAAATTGTGTTTGATTTAGCCATTTATTTTATTTAATTTCCATAAGCATGCCACTCTTAAAGAAGGAGATAACTAAGTGGAATAGCAGGTATAATTTCCAATATGCCTCAAATCTGATTCCTCAACACTTCTCTGTTTCTGTTTTAATAATGATAGCTATCAGAATGTTGTTACTCAAGAGCTTCCTCATTTGTTTGGTTTTAACATTTCAAATGCCCTGCTCAAGATAAACCTGCTAAATAAGCTAAACCTGAGCACCATCTGGGTCTTAGATATGGATCCTCAATCAAATGACTGTCACTTAATTATTGTACTGCTTGAACAAATTAGTGTCTCGAAGGGAATATGTGAAAATGACACTGTTTCCTTTAATTGTTTTATTTGCTCTTTTCTGTTATTTCCCAGTTTTAATTGTTGGATATTACAAAGATGCATTTTGACAGATTATACTCTCACTACATAAGTGTATTATATTTTTGTAAAGACATATTTGGAAATAATGGAACTAAGGCTCCTAACTATGGAAAAAAATTAGATTTTTAAAATAGCAATTAATTTTAACAATTTTTGTAAAGTGACATATCATATTAGCTGCTTGGAAATAAAGATAGTAGATCAGTTCTTTAGGCAGTTTGGTTTACTATAACAAGTCTTTCTCCCTCACATTGTGGAAGACACTAAACCCTCTAGTGTATGCTAACGTGTGTTTTGTTAGCCCTGGATGCCTGCAAGAGTCATTATATCCAGTAACTGAAGTCTCACACACCCTTGCTCCTATTTACCCCACATGTACCACAGATGGAGTAAATGGGCCTGCAATTCCTCAGGGTTTTAAAATATTCACTGTTGTAGTGTAGAAATTGTGGCTGCACCATTGACTTTCTCCTATAACAGCCTGGTTCAGTGTGGCATCCTAGATGTAAAGCCTGAATAGACTAAACTCATAGCTTTGCTTAAAATCTCTTTATGGACCGTTAATCACCAAAGCAGAGAATATAATGGATTGCAAATATTTACTAGGCTTGCACTTCTATATACAGCTGTGCCTAGATAATTTAATCAAGGTTTGCAAGGCAATTTATCCTGAAGAAATTGGTAACTCTGAATTTAAATAAGGAAAAATAAAACAGAAAAGTATTTTGCATTACAGTAGTTTTGATTATTGGCCATTAAATAAAAGGGTTTCCATTTATGACATAACAGGTGAAAACCATAAAAACAGACTTAATGTTATCCATTAACCACATACAATTGCATGCTTAGAGTTAAAGAAAAGGTATATGTCTACATAAATGTTCATTGAAATTTTTTCCATGGGAAAGCAGGAAATTGACAATTCCATCTGGAGGAAGGAAAAGTAGAATAAAATGAATACACATCTTATGGAAATTAATGTAATAGTTTTGTTGGTGATGTTTTACTTGGCTAATGAACCAAGTATTCATTTCAAATGCACATAACATGTACCATATTACACTAATAAAAACTAGTCTTACAGATAAGCTCCTTCTTCCCAAATGTACATTGTTTTATTTAATATTTTTAAATGGCCTGATGAGAATCTCTATAAGAAGATATTTAGGTAACAGATATTGTGCTGATTTGTATTTTAACAAGTTTGCTTCTTTATTCAGTCAGTATCTGTTTTGAAAACACATAGTCTCAAATACAAACCAGCTGTGAAAGTGAATCCTGTAGGAAAGCTCTGATCAGGAAACAAAAGGCATTAACAATAAGTCACATGTATAAACATTTACCGGTGGTGATGATTAAAATTTGTTCTGTAGGGAGAAGATTATTTTCATGAAAACTCATTAAGATAAAATCAGTGTTGAGAAAACAGTTGTTAGAATAAACTCTAATCCCTTTACACAGGCAAAGAAACTTTGTACTTGGAAAGAAAAAATGCATGTGACTTTTAAGATGAAAAGCTAAATGGTTGGGAACTAGACAGTGTCAGTGTAGGTTCAAATATTAAGGGAAAATAAATTTAAAAGCATACAAACTGCTATAGCAGCCTTATGAGACATAGGCTAAATATTTAATGACTATTTATCTGTAGAGGAATCTAGGCACCAAGTTGAAGGTCTATATAATGGGCATATCTTAAATAAAATGTAAAAACCAATTACCACAACTTTGTAGCACATACAGCAATAAATGTGCCAAATCGATAAGAAAAATTCAGGTTAATTTGAGCTAATTATCTGTTTTTACATTCTAGCCATTTATTTAAAGTATACTGCAGAGGAATAGAGGTGTAATAGCTATTTTACAAAGGTTCTTCACATGGAAAGAAAAAAGAGACTGTGTAATTATGACCCAGGGACACTCTGTTAAGGCTGTAAGCGATGAGATAATCATGGCAGTAGCGAAGCTTTTATGTCACTTCTAAAGGTGCCAGCATGTGGTATAGTAAACCCATGGGATCACTGGTGTTGCCTACAAAATGAAGCCCCCAGGATATTTTGGGGAGGGGTGGGAAACTATATGAGGGGATATTGGATGCTTTGTTAATATTCCTATACATTCATACCAAGCTTAATTTTATCACCTGTAAATTTACTTGCCCTATCTACCTAAATTGCAATAGTGCATGCAAGTAAATTGCATGCACTACTATTTAGAATAAACATGAAATTAAAAAATAAATGGATATAAACTCAAAGCAGTTTAAAACCAGGATTTACTTTAAAGGTTAGTCTATGAAAAAAATGTGTAAACCCTCCAAATGTGAACAAACACTTGGGGAAGGGTGGAATATTTTCAAATATTGTATAATGTGAGTGAAACCGTTTTTAGATTGTGTAAATTTATTTCCATGACCTTGTAAAGCAATCTTTATTCTAACATGATATTAATGTTTCAACCATAATCCTAAATTCTTCTGAAGAATCACAATTGCACATATTCTCTTGCACTTGTCTGTGTTTTCATTAGAGACCTCAGGTCATGTGTCCAATTACTCAGCTGGGAATGTGTATTAGCATAGATATTGGTAAGGTAACTAAACTTATATTTTTGTTTATCCTCTGCTCATTGCTTTAATTCCAAAGTTTTAACACCGATATAACTTATCCATATATATTTAAATAGGGTAAAGACTATTTAAAATGGGTATTTGGAATATTGTAACTTTTTTGTTAGCAGTTTTAACTGCACTTGACATTGCCTCTGTAAATTAATATTAAACTTTTTAAATAGGAATAAGTGGGGAAAAAACTACATTTTAACATCAAAATAATTAAGAACCATGTCAAATCTTTCCTTCTTCTATTTAAGCTCATGAGAACTTTGTGTGTGTCTATGTGAGTGTGTGTGTGTGTGCGCAGTCTATTGATTGCCTTTGAATTAAATCCTGTGTTAGTTTGTAAAGCTGAGTAGACTGTTTAAAACAGGAACTAAAATAATCTTGAGTAAGTATAGTCAGGAGTACAATCATTGGTATTCAACTATACTGCATTTTTATTATCAAGAATAGGAAAAAAATTAAAGAGCATTGGATAATATGAACATTACCTTTCAACTATCAGTGATTGTAGGGAGTATTGTTAGATAGAATATAGATAACAATACCACTGACTTGCAATTCCTGTGAACTTTTCTGAGGATTATTGGGAAGTCATATTGATGAGGCATTGGAAAACAAACATATCAAATAAAGACAATGAGAGATAGTTGGCTTTCTTCCCTGGACTGGACAATTGGTAGCTGGACTTTCTTCTCTGGACTGGACAATTGGTAAGATTCTTTTTCAATGAGTAAATGAGAGAAAAGAAGAAAAATCCTTACCTATAAAAAAAGATGGCCAGCCACAGTGGCTCATGCCTGTAATCCCAGCACTTTTGGAGGCCAAGGCCAGTGGATCACCTGAGGTCAGAAGTTCGAGACCAGCCTGGCCAATGTAGGTGAAACCCCATCTCTACTAAAAATATAAAAATTACCTGGGCATGGTGGTGGGCACCTGTAATCTCAGCTACTCAGGACGCTGAGGCAGGAGAATTGTTGGAACCCGGGAGGCGGAGGTTGCAGTGAGCCAAGATTGTACTATTGCACTCCAGCCCCAGCAACAACAGTGAGACTGTGTATTAAAAAAAAAAAAAAAAAAAAAAAAAAAAAGATATGCCAGGTTTGAAGGGAACCACCCTAAAAAGGGTAGGATGGTTAGGATAATGTTTTAGAGGCTATAGAGGAAGGAATTTTTGTTGGATCCAGGCTCAACAAACAAAACCAAAACCACTAGAATGTCTTTTTTGGTATAATTTATGATATTTGGGTATGGATTGGTGATATGGTTTGGCTGTGTCCTCACACAAATCTTATCTTGAATAGTAGCTCCCATAAGCCCCACATGTTGAGGCAAGGACCTGGTGGGAGGTAATTGAGTCATAAAGGTCGTTTTTCCCATGCTGTTCTCGTGATAGTCTTACAAGATCTGGTGGTTTTATAAAGGGGAGTTCCCCTGCACACGCTCTCTTGCCTGCCATCATGGAAGATGTGTTTTGCTCTTCCTTCACCTTCTGCCATAATTGCGAGGCCTTCCCAGCCATGTGGAAATGTGAGTCCATTAAACCTTTTTCCTCTGCAAATTACCCAGTCTCAAGTATGCCTTTATTATCAGCATGAAAATAAAGTAATACAATTGAGTAATTAGATTATATCAGAGAATTATTTTCTAAAATGTGAAATGTTATACATAGAAGAATATATTTATTTGTAGGTGTTGAATGCTTTAAGTATTCAGAGATAAAGTGCCTGCACCTTACTGTAAAATAATCCAACAAGAATAAAAAACAAATATGTATATTGAGAGAAATGAGCAGACATGGCAAAATGTTAAAAATTATTGAATTGATTCTAGGTGGTGATTATATAAATGATCATTGTAATTTGTTCAACTTTTCTGAGTGATTAAAGTTTTATAATAAAAAATTGAATATAATCTATAAACTTTGCAGAGGAGCATAGGAGTCAACTGAAAGTGGTCTCAATGGCCAAAGCTAGAAAAATTTGAGAAGCAAAATAAAGAAAGTAATATTGGTTATAATCCAAAGTATAAAATAAATATCATGAAGTTATTTGTATTCATGCTGATATAAATAAATGTTTGGATAATTTAATAACTTGAGGGGTACAAATAATCCATTCAGAAGAATTACAAATATTGTATGCAGATAGTCTGCCCCCAAGGACGGAGGCATAACTCCCCACTTTTCAGGTAAGAGCTGTACATAGTGACCTCCTTCCAAAGGGTATAGTATGCAAGGGGGAAAAATAAAGAGAAACTTTGCCATGGAACCTGATACACTGCTTCAGACAGGTGACCAAGGTCAAATCAACAGTTACAAATCATGTTGATGATATGTACCCTTGATATTATGTAATAAAAATGGCCCTTGACCTCTGTGGTCTTCCTTCCAAGAAATCATTACCACACTGTTATCATGAGAAAAACATCAGACAAGTTCTAATGATGGGGCAGCCTAAAAAATACCTGAACAGCAATCCTCAAAACTGTGAAGACCATCAAAAACAAAAACTGAGAAACTGCCACAGCCAAGGGAAGCATAAGGAGAAATGAACACAAAATGTAAATGTTGTATGCCAAATAGACACAGAAAAACTATATTGGACCAGAAAAAGTATGTTAGGGAAAAACTAGGGAAATCTGAAAAAATTAGGATCTTTCATTATTAATATATTAATATTGGTTCATTAATTATAACATATGTACCATACTGTATTAGTCTTTTCTCACACTACTATAAAGAACTACCTGTGACTGGGTAATTTAGGAAGAAAAGAGGTTTAACTGACTCACAGTTCTGCAGGCTTAAAAGGAGGCATGGCTGGGATGTCTCAGAAAACTGACAATCATAGTGAAAACTGGAGGAGAAGCAAAGACCTTCTTCACATGGTGGTAGGAGAGAGAGAGTGAGGAAGAAGTGCCACACACTTTTAAACCATCAGCTCTCATGAGAACTCACTCACTGTCATGAGAATAGCATAGGAGAAATGAGTCCCATAATCCAGTCACCTCCCATGAGGCCTCTCCTTTAACACATGGGGATTACAATTTGACATGAGATTTGCCTGGGGCCACAAATCCAAACCATATAATTCTGCCCCTGACCCCTCCCAAATCTCATGTCTTTCTCACATTTTACAACACAATCATGCCTTCCTAGCAGTCCCTCAAAGTTTTAATTCATTCCAGCATTAACACAAATATTCAAGGCCGAAGTCTCATCTGAGACAAGGCTATTCCCTTCCACCTATAAACCTGTAAAATCAAAAACAAGTCAGTTACTTCAAAGATGCAATGGGGCTACAGGCTTTGATAAATACTCCCATTCCAAAAGGGAGAAATTGGCCAAAAGAAATGGGCTACAGGCCCCATGCAAGTACAAAAGCCAGCATGGAAGTCATTAAAACTTAAAGTTCAAAAATAACCTTCTTTAACTCCACGTGTTACATAAAGGGCTTACTGATGCACAGACTGGGCTCCCAGGGCCATGGGAAGGTCTGTCTTTGTGGCTCTTCAGGGTATAACCCACACAGCTGCTTTTGTAAGTTGGCATTGAGTTCCTGTGGTTTCTCCAGATGCATAGTGCAAGCTATCAAAGGATCTACCACTCTGGGGTCTGGAGGACAGTGGCCCTCTTCTCATAGTTCCACTAGGAACTACCCCAGTAGGGACTCTGTGTAGGGATCCAACCACACATTCCCCTTCTTACAGGCCTAGTTGATGTTCTCCCTGAGGGCTCCAGCCCTGCAGCAAACTTGTGCCTGGAAATCCAGACATTTTCATACATCCTCTGCAATCTAAGCAGAAGTTACCAAACTTCAGCTATTGCCTTCTACACACAAGCAGTCCCAACACCACATGGAAGCTTCCAAGGTAATATGGTTTGGCTCTGTGTCCTCACCCAAATCTCATCTTGAATTGTACTCCCATTATTCTCACGTGTTAGTGGGAGACAATTGAATCATGGAGGCTGGTCTTTCCTGTGCTGTTCTTGTGATAGTGAATAAATCTCAGGAGATCTGATGGTTCTATAAGGGGAAGTTTCCCTGCACAACCTCTCTTTTTGCCTGCTACCATCCAGGTAAAATGTGACTTGTTCCTTCTTGCCTCCTGACATGATTGTGAGGCCTCCCCAGCCACATGGAACTGTATTCCACTAAGCTTCTTTCTTTTGTAAATTGTCCAATCTAGGGTATGTCTTTTTCAGGAACGTGAAAATGGGCAAATACACAGGCTTGAGGATGCACCCTCTAAGGCAACAACCAGAGCTGTACCTTGTTCTGTTTTAGCCATGGCTAGAGCTGGAGCAGCTGGGATACAGGGCACCATGTCCTGAGGCTGCACAGAGCAGCAACCCCCTGGGCCTGGCCCAGGAAACCATTTTTCCCTGTTAGGCCTCTGGGCCTGTGATGGGAAGGACTGCTGTGAATGCCTCTGAAATGCCCTGGAGACATTTTTGCCATTGTCTTGACTGTTGACATTTGGATCCTCTTTACTTACACAAATTTCTGCAGCAGGCTTGAATTTATCCCCAGAAAAAGGGTTCTTCTTTTCTACAAGATGGCCAGACTACAAATTTTCCAAACTTTTATGCTCTGCTTCCCTTTTAAATTTCAGATCACCTCTTTGTTTATACATTGAGCATAAACTTTTAGAAGCAGATCACATCTTGAATGCTTTGCTGCTTAGAAATTTTTTCCACCAGATACGCTACATCATCTCTCTCAACTTCAAAGTTCCACAGATCTCTGGGGGGGGAAATGCTGCTAGTTTCTTTGCTAAAAGCATAGCAAGAGTGACCTTTACTCCAGTTCCTCATCTCTGAGACCTGAGACCTCAGCTTGGACTTCATTGTCTATATCACTAATCAGCATTTTGGTCAAAGCCATTCAACTAGTCTCTAGGAAGTTCTAAACTTTCCCACATCTTTCTATCTTCTGGGCCTTCAAAATCTCTCAGAAGTTTCAAACTCTTCCACATTTTTCTGTCTTCTTCTGAGTCCTCTGAACTGTTCCAGACTCTGTTCATTACCCACTTCCAAGTCACTTCCACATTTTAGGTTATCTTTATAGCAGTACCCCACTTCTGGTACCAATTTTCTGTATTAGTCCATTCTCACACTGCTATAAAGAGCTACCTGAGACTGAATAATTTATGAAGAAAAGAAGTTTAATGGACTCACAGTTCTGCAGGCTTAACAGGAAGCATGACTGGAAAGCCTCTGGAAAATTACAATCATGGCAGAAGGCAAAGAGGAAGAAAGCACCTTCTTCATATGGTGGCAGGAGAGAGAGACAGAGCAAGCAAGGAAGTGCCACACACTTTGAAACCATTAGGTCTCATGAGAACTCATTCACTACCATGAGGACAACGTGGGGGAAATTTGCCCCTATGATTCAATCACCTCCCATCTGGCCCATCCTTTAACATGTGGGTATTACAGTTTCACATGAGATTTGGCTAGGACCACAAATCCAAACCATATCACATACTAATGTAAAATGTTAATATTAGGGGAAAATGAGTGTGAAGTATATAAGAATGCTCTGTATTTTCTATGTGTTTTTTTCTGAAAATCTAAAAACTGTTCTAATTAAAGTCTAAAAATGTATAGACGTTAAACCAGTGTTTCATTTGTAGGAATTACCTCAAATTTACATGAATGTACATAGAAATGTTGATTTCAAAAGATTGGATACAAAATAAATAACTAAAATAAGATAGCAATTTAATAGATTATAGTGCAATTTTATTGTGCAATAATCAAAAAGTATGTTATAGGTTAATATTAAAACAAAATAGAAGTACATGGGCTACTGTAGTGGGGGAAAAGGATTACCAAATTTGTATAGTATAATTCCAATTTTCATACAAGATATAATTTTTTCAAATGATGGCTTGACAAATAACATACTTTTTTTTTTTTTTTTTTGAAACAGAGTCTCACTCTGTCACCCAGGCTGGAGTAGAGTGGCATGACCTTGGCTCATTGCAACCTCTGCCTTCCAGGTTCATGCCTCAGCCTCCTGAGTAGCTGGGATTACAGGGGTGTACCACCACGCCTGTCTAATTTTGTTGTATTTTTAGTAGAGACAGGGTTTCACCATGTTGGGCAGGCTGGTCTTGAACTCCCGACACCAAGTGATCCACCTGCCTTGGCCTCCCAAAATGCTGGGGATTACCAACAGATGTGAGCCACTGTGCCTGGCCAGAAGTAACATTATTTTCTCGTGGTTTGTGCTCTCATATAATTTTGATCCTGGAGCATCAGTTTGTATGTGGCTGGTATTACATTTTTTTTTTTTTAGATGGAGTCTCACTTTGTTGCCAGGCTGGAGTGCTGTGGCATAATCTCAGCTCATTGCAAACACCTCCTCCAGGGTTCAAGCGATTATCCTGCCTCAGTCTCCCAAGTAGGTGAGACTACAGGCACCCGCCACCACGCCCAGCTAATTTTTGTACTGTTAGTAGAGACGGGATTTCACCATGTTGACCAGGATGTTCTCAATCTCTTGATCTCATGATCTGCCTGCCTCGGCCTCTCCAAAGTGCTGGGATTACAGGCGTGAGCCATCGCGCCCAGCCTACATTTCCTTTATTTGATGTGGATGACTGGTCTATTAGCCCATTCTCATGCTGCTGTGAAGAAATGCCTGAGACTCGGTGATTTATAAAGGAAATTGACTGACAGTTCTACATGGCTGGAGAGGCCTCAGGAAAGTTAAAATCACAGAGGAAGAGGAAGCAAACCTATGCTTCTTCACATAGTAGTAGGAAAGAGAAGAAGTGCCAAGAAAAAGGTGGAAAAGTTTCTTCCCAAACCATCAGATCTTATGATAACTCACTCACTATAATGACAAGAACATGAGGGTAACCACCCCATGATTCAATTACCTCCCACTGGATCCCTCCCATGTCATGTGGGGATAATGAGAACTAGATGGTAAGATGAGATTTTGGTGTGTACACAGTCAAACCATATCATTCCACCTCTAGCCCCTCCCACATCTCATGTCCTCACATTTTAAAACCAACCCTGCCCTTCCAGCAGTCCCCCAAAGTCTTAATTCATTCCAGTATTAATCCAGAAGTCCGAGTTCAAAGTCTCATCTGAGACAAACCAAGTCCTTTCTGCCTATGAACCTGTACTATCAAAAGCAGTTAGTTTCTTTCTACATACAATGGGGTACAGGCATTAGGTAAATACACCTGTCCCAAAAGGGAGAAATTGGCCAAAACAGAGGGCTACAGGCTCTATGCAAGTCTGAAATTTAACAGGGTACTCATTAAAACAGTTTCAAAATGATCTCCTTTGACTCCACTTCTCACATCTAAGTCGTGTGGATGCAAGAGGTGGCCTCCCATGGCCTTGGAAAGCTCTGCCCCTGTGGCTTTGTAGGGTATAGCCCCTGTCACCACTACTTTCATGGTTGGTACTGGCATTGAGCATCTGTGGCTTTTCCAGGTGCATGGTGCAAGCTGTTGGTGGATCTACCATTCTGTGGTCTGGAGGACAGTGGCCTTCTTCTCACAGCTCCACTAGGCAGTACCCCAGTGGGGACTCTGTGTGGGGGCTCTGACCCTACATTTTCCTTCCGCATTGCCCTAGCAGAGGCCATGAGGTCTCCACCTCTGCAGCAAACATCTGCCTAGACATTCAGGTATTTCCATTACATCTCCTGAATTCTAGACAGAGGTTCCCAACCCTCGATTCTCTTCTGTGTACCCATGCCAACACCACATGGAAGCTCCAAAGCTGGGGCTTGCACCCTCTGAAGCAACAGCCTGAGCTGTACCTTGGCTCCTTTTTGACATGACTGGAGTGGCTGGGACACAGTCTTGAGGCTGCACACAGCAGGGGGCCCTTGGACCACATCCAGGAAGTCATTTTTCCCTCCTAAGCCTGTGGGCCTGTGATGGGAGGAACTGCCTTGAAGGTCTCTGATATGCCTTGGAGACTTTTTCCCCATTGTCTTGGTGATAAACATTTCACTCCTTGTTATTTATGCAAATTTCTACAGCCAGCTTGAATTTCTTCCCAGAAAATGGGGTTTTCTTTTCTATTGCATTGGTAGGCTACAAATTTTCCAAACTTTTATGCTCTGCTTCCTCTTGAACACTTTGCCACTTAGAAATTTCTTCTTCCAGATACCCTAAATCATCTCTCTCAACTTCAAAGTTCCACAGATGTCTAGGGCAGGGGGAAAATACTGCCAGTTTCTTTACTAAATCATAGCAAGAGCGACCTTTACTCCAGTTTCTCATATTTGTCTGACACCGATTTGGCCTGGACTTCATTGTTCATATCACTATTAGCATTTTGGTCAAAACCATTCAACAAGTCTTTAAGTTCCAAAGTTTCCCACATCTTCCTGTCTACTGAGCCCTCCAAATCTCTAGGAAATTCTAAACTTTCCCACATTTTCCTGTGTTCTTCTGAGTCCTCCAAACTATTCTATCCTCTGCCTGTTACCCAGTTCCAAAAATCACTTCCACATTTTCAGGTATCCCTGTAACAGTATCCCACTCAACTGGTATCAATTTATTGCCTTAGTCTGTTCTCACACCACTATGAATAAATACTTGAGACTGGGTAATTTATAAAGGAAAGAGGTTTAATTGACTTACAGTTCTGCAGGGATAGGGAGGCCTCAGGAAATTTACAATCATGGTGGAAGGGGAAACAAACACATGCATCTTCATATGATGGCAGGAAGGAGAAGAAGTGCTGAGAAAAACACAGAAAAGCCCTTAATAAAACTATCAGATCTGATGAGAACTCACTCCCTGTCATGCAAACAGCATGGGGGTAGCTGACCCCATGATTCAATGACCTCCCACTGGGTCTCTCCCACAATATTTGGGGATTATGGGAACTACAATTCAAGATGAGATTTGGGTGGGGACACAGCCAAACCGTATCAGCTGGCAAGAATGTTAACTTTTTTAAAGTACATTGTTATATTTTGCAAACATTTAAAAATAAATTTATATTTTAATTGTGGTGTGTCATGATTTTTATTTCAATTAACATTGTTTAAAATAATTGTGTTTTAATTTACTCTAAACCACTTTTGATACACCAACAAGTACAATTCAGATTTCTTTAATGAATCAACAATTCCAGCTGTGTAGAGTCATTGAAAATCATTTTTGTTAATGATCTTCAGATTGCTGCTAAATATTCACTTTATTTGAAGGCTAACTCATCATTAAAGACCAATACAAATAAAATATCTCTCTGTGCTATCAGCTAAAATCCAAACTAATATTAAATATTTACAATAGTTTCTCTAATATTTTGAGTCTATTTTTAGATTATTTGAATCTAGAAAGATGTGTTTCCAGGTAATACAGATAAATTATTTTGCTTTTCCTTAATTTGTAACCAGAGGTATAAACTCTTCTAAATATATTTACACACACACACACACACACACAAAAATAGCAATTACTCTGTACCTATGTGTCTAGTATAATAATGTTAAATTTTACCACTTTTTTAAAAAACTTAAAAAAAATTCCACAGGTACACTGAAAAATGTTCATTTTCTAGTCCCCTGCATTCAGAAATATAAAAATAGCTTGAGGTTGATGTGTATCATGCCTGCCCAATTTTTAATCATTTTTGTAAGTATGTATGTAACTTTACATACCATTAATCAAATGAATACTTTTGTGTTTTTAAAAATTTTATGTAAGTTGAATAATTCTGTATATTTGTGACTTCATCCAATATTATGTATTTGAGATATAACTATATTTGTCAATCTAGTTTAAATTAATTGAGGTATATTAATATGTAAATATAGCATAATATTTTTATCCCTACTCCTTTAGATGAACAGAAAATGCATGGTCTCATTTAAGCTGGAAATATAGTTAATACTATTATTTTCTAAGGTAGTACTCAATGCATACTAGAGATAAGAAAACTGAGGTTTAAACCACTTAAGTAATTGGCCAACATTCCAGCTAGTGAGTGTTGAAGCCAAGATACTATGTAGTGACACTAGATAACAAGCACTTTACGACTAATTGCAATGTCTTTCCTTGCCGATAATTTAGTAAATGAGATTTGATAATATTGAAGTAATGAACATTGCTAGTGTATGGATTTCAGAGGAGTAAAGAGAGAGAGAATTGACAGATATAACAGAGCAGCATGAGGAAAGCAAAGTAGAAGGCAATCAAAAATAAATTACAAATGCAATACAAAACTGGATTATTTTCCTTATCCACAGTGTGTATTTGCTGATTGTTGACTTATCAGTTGAACACTCAATATGAAAATCTAAATTCAACTCACTTCAGCACATACCCAGAGTACTTATTATGTGTTCCTGGGAGCCGTGATACAGAATAATCAAAAGAACTCCCACTTTCTGAATTCACAGTTTAGCTGTGGAAACAGATAACTAAAACAGTTCAGAAGCTAGACAGAACATGACCCATTTATAGGATGTTATGGGTCGTATAACTCAGTCTAAAGATTAGGAAAGGACTCCTAAAGCTCCTAAATAAGAAAAATTAATATGGATTGTATAGGATAAGTAGAGAGAAGCTAGATTACAAAGGTGGTAAGGATGTTTCCAGAAAGAGAAGGTATCATTAACAAAGAGAAGCAGGTCTGACATTAAACATAGCACTTGGGGGACCACAGCCTCTTAGGTGCAGGATTATGAGTGAGTGGGAGAGATGGGAAATGGTGCTCTTGAAGTCAGTGAGGATAACATGATGAAGGTTTTAGACATCCTATGAAAATGTTGAGATATTTTTCTGAACATAAAAGAGGACAGTGAGACATGTTTTACCTGAGATCAGATGTTTGTGTTAAAAATATGGTTTTAGGCCAGGCGCGGTGGCTCATGCCTGTAATCCCAGCACTTTGGGAGGCTTAGGCGGGTGGACCACGAGGTCAGGAGATCCAGATCATCCTGGCTAACACGGTGAAACCCCGTCTCTACTAAAAATACAAAAAATTAGCCGGGCGGGGTGGCGGGCACCTTGTAGTCCCAGCTACTCCAGAGGCTGAGGCAGGAGAATGGCGTGAACCCGATAGGGGGAGCTTCTAGTGAGCCGAGATCGCGCTGCTGCACTCCAGTCTGGGCGACAGAGCGAGACTGCGTCTCGGGGGGGGGGGGGGGGGGGAGAACTTTAATAGAAGCATGCACCCCTATTGCAGAGAGGTGTTCTAAAGGCAAAAAGACCATTTCTGTGGTTAGTGGGCCCAAAGCCAAGTTAATGGAAGTTGACTCGGGTAAAAAAGGGCAAACGTAAAAAATAGAGTATTGGCAGTTCCTATCCTAATTTTCTGCACAGGGGAAACATAAACATAAACTTCTTGGAAATGCAATTGTTTCTAATTCCAGAGTCTTTCCTTTTAGTGTCTATTCTGAGTATCAAAGCCATATATCCAGTTGCTCATTTATGTTATTCTCTCACATCTTCTTTATACATGACCAAAATGGAATGTATATTCCTTCTCTCCAAACTGCTCTTTCTCCGGTATCACCTATCTTTGATGGCGTAGAGGGATGCGAGTGTGATTGATATTCAACAGTAGAAGTCATACGACTTTAAGAATAGATATCTAGTATGTGTAGTGTCTTATATACTGAATGAAACTTGGCTTTATTTAAATTGTTTTCATGTAGATATGATATTGACAGAAATATTAGTAGAAAGGAGATAGGAACATTGAGGTAGGAGCAGATATACAATTTATTTCTGCTACATAAAGGTTGGTATCTATAAATACTACAAATAATCATTACTATAATGTAGACATTTACTAACTTGTCTTGATAATGACAAAAAGATTTCTGTGCAAATGTGGCTTAAAGATAGATCTCAATGCAATAGTTTCTTTCTAAAATGATTTTTCAAAGCCCATTAGCTAATTTAATAAAAGCTGCTCTGTAAACATATATCAATAATTAAAAAACCTAGTTCTCATTTCAAACTTTAACTTTACATCAGATACATCAATAAAAATATATTTGACAAAGACTAATGCAATTCTTTCTTTTCTTCCATGGACTCTTTTTGTCTGCTCCTTACAAAATATATGTTACTAGTTAATTACTACTTAAGATTCTTTCTCTTTGGTGGAGAGAATGTCTTTTCTAATATGCTCGTCTTTTACTAATAAACCTATTTCATAGTTTAAAATATGAAAGTATACTTTAAAAGTGAAAGGGAACCATGGATAGGATAAATGGTGTGAGGGTTAAAATGGACTATGGAGGGATGTTTTTATTAGATTAGAAATATTATATCTTACAACTGAAAATGCAAATTATGCTGTGCCATAATGTTCCTTTCAAGCACATCAGATAAAATTTGCATATCTAAATTGGATCAGACTGAATGGGTTTCCCTGGTCTCTCTTCCTTGAACAGCAATCAGCCTGAAAAAGACTGCAGGCAATCCCAATAGTGAGTTTTTAAAACCCATATTCAAGAATCTTCATGTATGTGTGCTTATATGTGTGTAGGTTTACATATGTGTGTGTATAGATACATAGGCGTAAAGTTATTTATATCTAATTTATTTTAATTCCTTAGAGACTGATAAAATTTTCTATGTTCTTTTCATAATTATTTTCCATACATGTTTTTCATTTTCCTAGATCTTTCAAAAAATTCTATCTAGTGTCCACATTGCTGGTTGATTTTTCAGAGTGTCATAAACATTTGAAACTTTGAGTTATGGAGGAAATTATCTTTATGTATTAGTGAGATAGGCTCTCTCTTTTATTCACCTTTAAGAAAATATCTGAAATATTTAATAAGGAAGAATAAATTATATTTTACTCCGATACTTGTTATCCAAAAGTATCCTACATATTATTTTTTAAGTTCAAATTTTTATTCAAAATATTTATAATTTTAGTCTCTTTATTCATGCAATTAAAATGTGCAAATAATCCACAATGGAATGTACTTAAATTTTTGTATTTACATATATAGTTGGTTTATTTAAATTATTTTCAATGAAATAAAAGTTATAGTGTCAAGAACTTTAAATCTTGTTATGACTGATTACCTTTAAATTTCTGAAAATTTAGATAAATGGATATAATATGGAAGGTTTCAGTTGTATTGGATAATCACATTTTATCACATTATTATCCACACTTAAACAAGCATTCCAAATCCACCACCTGACTCTAGATGCTTTTAATAAAAATCAACCCTAGATAATAGTGTGAATAAAATAAGTCCAAGGTTTTAATAAACCAAGAGTAGTCTCATGTCATTGAGTATTTAAAAAAATTGGAGGTTGGGCATGGTGGCTCACGCCTGTAATCCCAGCAATTTGGGAAGCCGAGGCGGATGGATCACGAGGTCAGGAGATCCAGACCATCCTGGCTAACATGGTGAAACCCTGTCTCTACTAAATATACAAAAAATTAGCCAGGCGTGGTGGCGGGCCCCTGTAGTCCCAGCTACTCGGGAGGCTGAGGCAGGAGAATGGTGTGAACCTGGGAGGCAGAGCTTGCACTGAGCAGAGGTGGTACCACTGCACTCCAGCCTGGGCAACAGAGCAAGACTCTGTCTCAAAAAAAAAAAAAAATTGGAAATGTTTCTATTTTCTTATAAAAGATGTGCACCTATTATATTTATACATGGAAGACTATATGTTTCTTTCAAATGTCATAGAATTATTCCTATGATGTTCCTGCTCGATTATTCAGAGATAAAGCATCTAGTTGGTAGAAAATCTATTTCATAAATTTCTCATTTGATTTCAATTTTTATTTTGTCAAATTTATTGTTTATAATTTTATTGGTATTTTTTTAAAATATCACTGATTATTAGTGGATAGAGTATAAGTATATTTCATTTTAAATAGTCTTGTTTTAATATACAAAGGGTAAGTTAATAAAAGTTATTCCTTAAAATAATGTTTTGGTTTCCAGTAAAGCAATAATTTTATAATTTAAAAAAATCTTTCAGAAAATAAAAACATGAAATGCAAGAATAGAGTAACAAAACTATTGTTCTTGTTTAGGACGTAATTGAAAGTGGACAAAGTTGGACATTTTATTTCTCAATTGCACTCAGCAATGTTTTTGTACCATAGCTTCTGTCATTTTTGGTTTTGCAGTAGTTCCCACTACTGCCTGTGCATCCTCAAGTCTCCTAGCTTTAGTTTCTATTTATACCTCCCTTCTAGATAATGAAAGGACTTTATAGGAGTCTTTGTATAAACAAATGAGTCAATACTTGAAGATATTAGTCCTTTAAAAGGAAAATATTCTAGGCAAATGGAACTTTGACATCATATTTTATAGTTTTATATTCCACCTAAGGGCAATAATAATCTTGGCCAGGACAAATTTGTTGTATGTTATTAATTACAAAGATATATAATTTATATAGCTAGATTAATTTTTAGATATATAGATATATTCATATTTATATATTGCCTAATTATAGAGCATATACTACTTAATTTTATATAGAATAAGCATATGTGATTTTAGATATACATATATTTATATATTTTCACATTTGTAAGTATATTGGTATCTATTAAGTTGTTTCAGATTATTTAGTTCACATATTAACTTTTAACTGGATTGTAGCTTTTTGGACACATGGAGTTCTCAAATTTTTCCACTTTCTTCAGCTCAGTTCTAAGTAATAAACAAATGATCAATACTGTTGATTCATTGATTTTTTTTTGAAGAACTATGTAGGAACAAAATGAAATTGACAAAATTTAAAATCTTGTGAAATCAACCCTTGCTGGAGTAAAATTTTGGTAAATAATTTGGCAATATCTGATAAAGATGTGCATGCTTGTGACTACAAAGTAGTACCATATAGAAGTATTTAATAGAAATTCTTGCATGTGTGCACAGGGAGTGTATACAAAGATGTCAAAATCAGGGTTGTTTCTAATAGCAAAATACTGAAATGAATCAAAATGGCTTGCCAAAAAATGCGTAAAATGTGTCAGGTTTATTCAGTAGGTTTTAAAGTGAATAAACATTGTTTGTTATATATGTTAATACTGCTATGTCTTAAAATGTGACCTTGAGTGAAGAAGCAAGCTATCAAATTATGTATATACTATGACATAATTTGTTAATTTGAAAACCCTGAAATACTTCGTATCACTGAGAGGTGCTCACATCTGTATGTAAAAATATAAAATATGGATTGGAAATTACAGTATTTTGGGTTTTGCAGAAGCATACCCTTAGACAAGGCTTTAAGTGCAGGTCGTTTATTTGAGAGGTGGTTTTAAGGACCAACAGTAGGGGACTAGGGAAATAAAAAGAAAAAGGAAAAAAGTCAATAAAGCATGTGTTACCAAGTGAATCACAATGATGAGCAACTAGAATAAGTACTATGTCACTGGAGAACTCTGGAAGACTGTGTGGAACACATGCTTTTGAGATCTCACTTAGGGGACCAGAGGCACCAGCTTTGACCAGTCACTAGTTAAGAGCTGCTGTGGTTGAGGAAGAGTAACTTATTTCTTGAGACTTTGGTGTTGCACATGGAGTTGGTGGACTGTAGTGGTTAAAGAGACCCAGGCAAAGAGACACAGGTGCTGGCAGCTGTGAGTCAGAGCAGTGGTCAGTGGGGTTACGGGAAGACCATAATACCTACTAAATTAATGATTGCACTTGCTGCTAGGGGCTAGTAGGTGGGAAAGGAATGAAACTAGGCAGGCCTGCCAAACAAATTCAAGTTATATGATTTTCTTTAATTTTTACTTAATAAAAATATTTGATGTAAATATGACAAAATTTTAATGATTTTCAGTTCTTGTTTTGGGTGCGTAGGTGTTTATGATGGCACTTAAAAATTCCTGGCCGGGCATAGTGGCTCACGCTTGTAATCCCAGCTCTTTGGGAGGCCAAGGTGGGTGGATCACGAGGTCAAGAGATTGAGACCATCCTGGTTAACATGGTGAAACCCCGTCTCTACTAAAAATACAAAAAATTAGCCAGGTGTGGTGGTGCACACCTGTAGTCCCAGCTACTTGGGAGGCTGAGGCAGGAGAATCGCTTGAACCCAGGAGGCAGAGGTTGCAATGAGCCCAGATTGTGCCACTGGACTTCAGCCTGGGTGACAGAGTGAGACTCTGTCTCAACAACAACAACAACAACAACAACAACAACACTTTCCAAAATTAAAAAAAAATTTAAAAAGTGGAATAAGCACTGGTCCGGCACTGCTGGACGTTTATTATTCAGCATGCACTGAAAGGCTGAGAGTAGAGATACAGATTTTGAACGCCTAGAGATAAGATATCATGCCATTTTTGTTTACCAGGAAACTTACAGAGAATTTTAGTAGAAGTTTATAAAATGAATGAATAAATTATGGATTCTAGTTGACAAGGCCATTTCTGGATAGATATTCTAGACCAATTATGAGTCATGCTGTTTGGCTTTAGCTACCATCAGTGTAATTGTGTCTAATTTCTCTAATGTACTTTGGCATTGACTAGGTGGGAAATTTACTGTTCATTCTTAATTGACCTTAATATCTAATACTGGCATCTAAAAAGGTAAGGTTTTGGATGATCACAGCCATCCTCCAGTACATGTGAATAACAAAGTTGCAGAAAATTTAGGAGGTCAGCTATTGAAGAGTGTTGTGAAAGCTAATTATGCCAACTGGAGTCATTCATGTCATGTCCAACTAAAATGGAGTCAGAAGGCCATGGTGAAGGGCAACCAGTTCCTATTCCAAGAACTCTTTTTGCAATTCAATTGAGAATCCTAACAATAACTTAAATATTACATTTTACCTAGGAACTGCTGCCACTCTCCAATCAAAATGGATCAGGTCCTGCATGACTCTGCAGGTGAAATTTTTCTGCTGAAACATTTATTCAAACAAATTACATAACTTTCCTCTTTAACCCCATAAAATATCAGCCTTTCTCTTTGTTCTTTGGACACATGTAAGGGCTACCCTGGCTTGTGCCCCCCAAATTGCAATTCTAATTTCCACATATTATTCCCAAATAAACCCTTTACTTGGAGGTTTGTCTGTGTTTTTATTTAAGGTTCACAGCATTTAGAGAGAGAACAGCACATCTGTAAAGATGAGGTTTTCTTTTGTTTATTACTCTGAGAGAATCATCTTAAATGTGATTGTAAAGACTATAATCTCAGTCCTTGTACAGAATTGCTAAACAACAATATGGATATGTGTCTTCGTCACCTTTATTTTTACTATTACAAAGGTAGCGGTGCTGCCACACATTCCCTCTGAATATTAGGAAACACACAGGGATATGTATAAGCCATTTGGCAAATGCATTCTGTAGCATAACCAGGAAATGTCCCAGCAACCTGTGAAACAACTTTAAAGCAATCTTAGGCAAAATCCTGCTGCAGACAAACCAGTTCATGCTGTTTCGTGTATCACGAACTGAATTTTATCAGCCTTACAGATAGATATTTTTCCATTTACCAAAAACGAAAACACTATTTCGTGAGTAATAAAATATGGGGTTCCTTTGTTCTTTTGAAGGGAATAAGAGCCGGTAACACCAAAGTGAAAAGACAGAAAATACTGATACTTAAAATTATGTAGATAACTATACTTCACAGAAAATATTGTTTGAACTAAAAACAAGAACTGTTGGTTAAATGTTGCTTTCTCTTCTTTATGTAATTATAATGTGAAGAATTGTAGCTATCCTTTTTTTTAGAATAGAAATAGCTTTGTGATAACAGCAACAGGAGTAATTTTAGAGTTGTAAAAATGTGCATTTCAAGATACTGTCCAAAAGTAAAGTATGGCAAAATAAAATTTCAAAAATCTACAGAGCATATAGCATTTTTTGGGTCATAAGTAATTTGCAGGTCTAAAATTTCACTAGTTGATTTGTTTAGATCCTAGACAACAAGACACTCTTGCAAAAGTAAAAAGGACCAAATACCAACCCCAGACTTACTACTCATCAACTTTTGCTTTAGGCGGTATGTAATGGCAGCGTGTTTCAGATTCTGCTTCTGAAATGTGATATCTCAATACCAACATTCTCCAACTGCCTATTGTGTGAGCTTTACCTAATTAATAACCATGAGGAATTCTGAAACAAACACTGCAGTGTTTATCATGTACTCCTTTGCCTCAGTCTTTTAGTGTGGAAATAATGATCAGGGATGATTTATATTTGTCAACCAATAAGTGCTTACTTCATTTCTCCCCATTTTTGGTACATTTGCAGCACATGATTTAAAGCTATCAAAGCACTAGAAAGTATAAACAGAAAATCTCCACAATGTAGATACTCAGACTGCATAGTTTTCTTGTATGTATGTACATGGGTTATAAGTGAGAGTACCTATTATACAGTGTGGGGTATATCTTGTATAATTTTACAGCCTAATAACACACATTCCTTAAAGAAGAAATTTTAGAAGAGAAGACAGTCTTAGCTGCTATGATTCAACAACAAACAACAAGGAGTTACAGAATCTTATCAAATAAAAAGCTAAATTGTTTTTTAGGAGTTTATTGAGAAGAAATTTTATGACCACTCAGTAAAATTTTCCGTCAAAAATGAGTTCAATATTCAAAACATTTATTATTTTCCTTTAAGAAGAAAACAATGTCTATCAAAATTGATGCCTGCCTGTGTTTTAAACCTAAAAATTTTTATTCTCTCTCTCTTTTTAGACATCTTGTTTTTGTCAATTCTTTATCATTCTGAGCACTTTTGAGGACTTTTGTACTTGGTAAAACTATTAACAGTTTCTTGGATTTAAAGGACTACTTAGCAAAGTGCCAATTAGAAACTATAGTGTTTTGTTATTGTTGTTGTTGTTGTTGGGTTTTGCTGTTGTTGTTGTTTTTAAACTTCAGCTTCTACCTTGGGGAAGTTTTCTTTTTTCTCAACCTTAGCAAAACTCTTGGATAATTTTTATTTTCAATTGCCATATCCCTAAGTTTCAAGTGTTATTTCCTGTGTTTTGATTCTTCATTTTTATAGTATCCCTGTTTCTGTTTCCTGATTTCACTTTTTTCTGAGCATATTATTGATTTTGTTTTTCATTATTTTATCTGATCCCTTCATTTAAAAAAATGTGTATGTTATGTCTTGGCGTCTGTCTTTAGTTTTAGAGGCTTTTCTATGAATTATTTATTGAGATTTGAGAAGGAAGTACTAAAAATCAAATTGGAGACTCAATAAGCATAGGCAAATGTTGTTCATTGAAAATCTATCTGTTCTTTTCTTTGGGGCTGCTGGGATTCCTCAGTCAAGTATTGTGGAGTTTTCCTCTTGAAAAATATATCCCCTGCTTCCAGCATTCTGAGAGCTATATGAAAGGAAAGAGTAGAGGGTTTTTAATTCAGTATGCAACTATCTGTCATGCCTACCCATTTCAGAAGAGTTCCTCACCTCCACATTCAGCTTTGTCTGGTGTCTCCAATATCTCTTAACTTCTGAGATAACTCCAAGATTCCTATAGAGGGGAGGAAGAATAGTAGTAATCCATTTCTGACTTTTTAAGCTAGAAATAGAGTTCTGAAAATCTGTAACATTTTCTATACATAGCATAGCAAGTTCAATGCATGTCTAACAAGTCAATATTTTTAATTATATTATTCAAATAAACATACAAGTAAAATGTAATTCAACGGTCAAAGGCTGAGGGTATTGTTTTCCTTATCCCATGTTATGTTTATTATTTGTATGAGTGGACCTCATTTCACTAATTGTTCTGCAGAAATTATCACAAGACTTTTTTAAATGAAGACTCCTTTTCTAATTTGGGGAGTTTTTTCTATCTTTTCTAAATGTAGTTACTTATTCTGCTCCAGTTATTTGTGTTTTCTCCTCTGGAATGCTGATTATACCTATTCTGGCTCCATACCATCTAGCACCCATCTTTATCATCACTTTGGTCATTGAGTTTCAGTTAGGACCTTTCTCATTGCATTTTCTGTATGATTCTTTCATTTGTCCTCTGGACCACACATTTTGTTTGTGCATCGTTAATTCTACTTACTGTTCCAATATGAATTTTTAATTATACTATTAATTATTTAATTTTACAGTTTTTTTCATTTTTAAATAGTTTTATTTCCCCATCATACAAATGGTATTTGCCTATTTGAGGACAAAATTCAAATGTCATTTCAGGACAAAAAATTAAAAAAAGACATGTCTTTTATATCTTGCATGATAAATATTCAGGAGAAACCTCTGAAGGATTTGACAGAATTAAGGTTATATTGCCCTTTTAGTCTTGATGACTATTGTCAACCTGAAAAAAAGTTTCTACCTTGCTAGGATTTCATGTACAGAGTGTGAGATGCAGACTTCTCGATAGTATTGCATATAGTAGCATGTGGCTATTACTGAAACTGGGGGATAATGGGGGGCTAACTATTTTATTCTGGAATAGGATAGGTTACTGTAGAATCTGAGAATGGTGCTTCTTTACCAGGAGGATTGCTGGACAGACAAACATGTAGGTACTCTATTAGATGTTATTCAACTTATTAATTTGGGCTAATATAATACATTAAAAATTGGCTGCTCATTACTATTTTAAATGTTATCTTTTAAAAGTTATGATTAAGATTAAACATTTTTCCATGTCTCTTGGCCAATCATATATCATTTTCAGTGAATTGCCTATCCATAACTTTTACTTTCTAATAATATTTTTAAAAATTTTCTCTTAATATATTATAGGTGTTACATGTTAACAACTAATGAAAGTACAGCAAAAACATTTTCCAAGTCTTTGTCATATGATATTATTTTTGGTGAGTTATTTTATTTACTATATGGGACAATTAATTATGAAGAAACCATCTGCTTTCTTCATGGCTTCTGAATATATGACTTTCTTAGACAGGCTTCTTCACCCCAGATTTGTAAACATATTCTCCCATATTTTATTTTGATATTTGTACCATTTCATTTTTATTCACAATTGTCTCTGATGCATCTGTAATTTATATTAAATTATGAGGAGAAATTCATTGGTCTTGTTTTGCAATGGATCACAGTTTGTGCAAACATTCCCTGTTTTCTTTATTTTCTCTTTACTAACTTGAAATGTCCCTATTTTCATATTCTCAACTATTCCATAAACTTTGATTTGTTTCAAGACTTCTATTCAATAACTTGCCTACAGCTCCAGAGCTTTGCATAAGTCCAGTTGTGCCATTATCATGTTGTAATTGAAATAGTACTTACCAAGTATATTTCCTTTCCTTCTTTATCACATTGACTATTTTCACAAGTCTGTATTTCCATGGAAATGTTAGAACCCATTTGTTTGGCTTAGAAATATGCTTCTGCATATTTTACTACCACTTAAAAACATGGATTAATGTAAAAAATTTTGTGTACATAAAGTGGATTAATGAACATACAAAATAATATAGAGAAAATGAGCTATTTACATTTAAATAGGTAAATATTTTCCTTTATTTAGCTATCTCCCTTTGGAGAATTCAAAAATTTTATATAGGTCTTATATACTTATTAATTCCTAAGCATGTTTAGCCTGTCTCATTTATCAATTATAAATGGGAATCCATTTAATCACATTTTCTAACCTATGATTCTTAATTTTCAGAAAGGTGGTTGATTTCTGTTTTAAACATTACATTTTTTGAATTTTTAAATTTATTTAAAATATTTTTCTATTGATATCCTTGAGTTTCATAGATATATGATGTTGTAATTTTCAATTAGTGGTTATTTTTACTCCCTTTTCTAATATTTGTCCATCTTGTTTCTTTCTCTTGTCTAACTACATGTACTTGTACTAATAGAATAATGTTAAATTTCATGGCAGTGGCATTTCTGTCTTGTTCAATAATTCAGTGAGAATACATATGAATATTTTATATAAGAAAAATATAACTACTTTGATATGATCATGATAGGAATCATGACTCTTATCATTTATACAAATATTGATCTATTCTTATTTTAATTTTTTCATAAGAAATGTTATCAAATTTATTTTTAGCATCTTATGATAGTTACAAAGCATCTTCTTTTCTCTGTGAATATGGGAAAATATATAGTATAAATCCTAATATCTAACCATCCTTGCATTCTGGGCATTATTCTAAATAATGTTATTGTTCATTCTATTTCTCTGTCATATATCTCAATTAGCCAACATTTTATGTCAAAATTGTTCATTAATATTTATTAGTGAAATCAACTTGTGATTTTATTTCATGTTTATATTTCAGTTATTATTGTATATCTTAGTATTGTGCTGGCTTCAATGAGACAAGATAAAACCCTGAAACTTCAAATCACATTTTAATAACTCTGTATGTGAATTATTAAATTTTAAATAAACTTACCAAAGAGGACAAATAATATGCATTATGTAAAGACTTCGAACAGAGTAAAACATTTTAAAAAATTCAATAGCACAGTTCTTATAAAACTGAATAAAACATTCTTATTAAAAATGATGGCATTTGGGGACATGGCAGGCTGGCACCATTTTTTCAGAGACTCTGTTGATGGCAGGCTTGGGAAAATTAAAAGCAAGATGACTTTGGCAAACATCAGCATAGTTCTTTGATATCCTCTCTCCCTCCTCATCCAGCATCACATCAGGATGTTCTCCTCTGTCAGTATGATTTGTCTGTATTGCTTTATGTAAAACAAATTCATTTCCATGAGTCAAGCATAATGTTTTGGGACAGTATGCTTCATAAAATTGTATGTTGATTTATTTAATTTCAAACGGTAGAGAGATAGGCTACTTTGCTAATATATAAAAAAACGAGTTTGATGATATTTATTATTTTATAGAGGATAAAATAATACTTATATCTTGCTATGCTTTATCCTTTCACTGGTGCACAATGAGATTAATCTTCTGTCACCACATATAAAAAAAGGCAATCCCTCGTTTATTGTCACTTAACTGCTTCTGCACAAAAGCCATCATCCTTTTATATTAAACCTCAATAATTTGTCACTGGTACCACCAATTCTAAGCTAGTGATTAAACTATTTCAACACCATGATATTCTTAGTAATTGCTGTCGTTTCCTAATTATATTCTCTTAAAAGTGTTTGATCCACTTTGAACTTTTCAAATAAAAGGGTTGCTAAGGTAACTAAATTTGATTTGCAACAAAAATGAACACTCATTGCAATAGGACATTTCAATGAACACTTCCTTTTTTTTAAACCTCCTTTGAATTCAAATTTGCTAAAGGAAATAAATACACCTTTGAACCTAATATAACCAACACAGGCAGTAATGGGATTTCATTAAAAAGAAAAAAAATCCACAATGTTAAAGTTGAATACTTGACAAACAAAAAGGAAAGAGGCTTTATTTGAAAGGTACTAATAGGAAAAAATGAGTTCCATGTCTCTACCTCACTATGAAATATCAATTAATATTTTAAATAGTACAAGGCATAACATCTTGAACCTAATCTAAGTTATTTACTGAGCAAAATAATTTAGACACCTCCCTGGATACTCAGGGGTGTAAAGAACACACATAATTGAATAAATACTTTTTATAAAAAGTTGAGTAAAATTAAGCAATGTTCTTTGGCAAACTATTTGACTCTTTGAATTTCGTACTCTTCGAATTCAACTGTTTTTTTAACTTCTCTTTTATTGTTTTTTCAATAATCTTCAGGTAATTTTCATTACTTTCATTGCATTTGCTAACTGGACTGGTATCTACATTAACCAAGTGCAGCTTAGTAGAGCACCTGTTCTACAAGGTGAGTTTACATTTCAGAATTGTGCTCAGAGTTAACAATTCTGAAGATAAAACTCACATTCCAAAAAGTACTAAACATCTTGATGACTTAAATAGTCTCCACGTGAGGATAATTTCTTAGGTTTTTAAAGCATTCCTCATATCACAAGCAAATAATAGGATAACAGAAACCTGTTAACATACAGGGTTAAAATTAGCATTATAGAATGAAACAATTTGATTATGGTTCCATCATCTGTTTTCCAGTAATGTCGTAGATTTAAATACAGACTACAAGTTTAAACCTTTTAAACTTTGTGTTTATCTAATTATTCCAGAGACTTTTTTTTTTTTTTAAGACAGAGTCTCGCTCTGTCACCCAGTCTGGCGGACTGTGGCGCAATCTCATCTAACTGCAAGCTCCACCTCCAGGGTTCACGCCATTCTCCTGCCTCAGCCTCCTGAGTAGCTGGGACTACAGGCACCCGCCACCATGCCCGGCTAATTTTTTTGTATTTTTAGTAGAGATGGGATTTCACCGTGTCCAGAGACATTTTAGAGGAATAATTTATCTATAGCATCAGGGTCAAAGCAGTTGAGGGAATCCTGCAGGGAAGTAGATTTGTCAAACCATCAGTATCCGGAATGGTAAGACTCTAAATGGGTCTGTGTAATTCAGTGAAGATGACAACTTAAGTTTCCTGCAGCCTTGTAGAGATAAGAAAGTTAAGAGTCTAATTTCAGTGCAGTATGCACTCGTGACCTTTTTGTTGCACAGTGAACTCTGATTAAGGCTTTCACCCACGGTACTAAAATAATCATTAACTCAATCAGAATCTTAACTAAAATATAGACAATTGAATGAACTTCTTAATGCAGATTTTGCTGGTTTTAAAGATCAGCCTCCTAATTGGAAGAAATAATAATAGTTTCTCTGTTGTTGCTATTACCAAATGACTTCAATACAATTTGATTTGTGGGATTTAATGACCATATTCATATTATCTCACTAAAAGAAGTATAGAAAAATCTGCTAATTAGTTTTCTAATAAATGTTCTTCTATTAGACTAACAAATGATCTTCAAAAGTTCAGGATGTATTGGGCAGGAAGGATAGACCACTATCATTCTGGTAGCCAAAGCCAACAATTACATTATTTTGCCCAAATTATGATTAGAAAAAATATTTGGTAAATTAGCCACATAAATAAATATTTTAACGGAAACTGACAAATTAAATTAATCAATTAAAATAAGTAAGTCTTCTATCCCTATATTTCAAAAATAATATTCTTTGTGATAATCTCTGGGTCACTATAGTTATTAGGGAATTAAGATTACAAAAATGTTAATCAAACACAAAGTAACCGCTATACCAGAAGACCTAAGATAACTTGGGTATTCTGTGATTATCTTTGTTGAAACACAGACTTGATGTTTTGCAAAGAAATCATTTGTTCTGCCTTAGTGAAGCTAATTATTCTCAGCATGCAACCACTGTTTCAAATTGCAAAAGGCACATCAGCCTTTGCTGTATGTTGCAGGAATTAACACCCAATCAAATGAGATCGTGAAGTGCATACAAAGAATATGATCTCACTTTTGCAATGCAATAAAAGTGAAAGACATTTAAAGAAATGTTGCCAAAAAAATCATAATTTACACACCGAAAACATGCTGTAAAGCAAATGTTTACTATTTAAGTACTTACTGCTTAGAGGTAAGCATAAGGTTTATTTTTTATGTGGTTAAGATACTTCATTTTAATGACTGAAGAATATGGTGCTGACAGTCCAATGTGAAGATTAATATAAAGCAGGTTTTAAAAAATTTCATGGTAAACTAAGGAAATAGACTATATTATGTCAGGGATAAACATATACACTTATAGGAATTTCGTGAGAATATATTAAGTAAATGTTTAAAATGGACCATCATTGGTACTCTTCTGTACTTGCATAATCTAAAAGAATGAAATACATCAGTGCTTACTCATTACAAAAATTCTTCACTAATGTCTGCCACAACTTGTCACCCATTTAAAAATCTCTACTTATTATTTTTTTTTTCTGTGAAGTGTGTTTTGTTTTTCCTAAGGAGAAATAATCCATGAGTAGCCCCCATGATTGAATAAGCTGGTGAAATATGATTGGATCAGGTTCTTGTTGCATTTTACTGAAGATAAATTTCTTGTAACTGAAACCCATTGAGTTAATTTTTTTTTTTTATTGTTTGCTTTTGGTTTTTGTTTTCTTCCATACTAGCCATTGTCAGTGATGCTTCCTATTATCTACACCAACACCATCTTTCAAGTCACATGGGGTGACCGTGAGATGGATTATAGGTTTTGTCTTTTGCTTGTTATTGAAGAAACCATAGCAAGCTTCCCTTTCAGCTACCAAAAATATACAGTCATCTCAGCAGCCCAGAATGTGAAAACAGCAGGATTCAAACATCAGCAGTGACAACACAGAGAGCATGAAGTTTCTGCTCATTACACACTGTGGCGGCTGCCTATCTGGAGCTGTTTACTCTGCAAAGTATCCATCCAGGATAATGCTCACTGTTAGTTATTTACATGCCCATGTGATATCCTGGGTATTAATACATTAATGGGCTTTTCTCTTGATTCTGTCTTCTTTCTTCATATTACATTTTATCTTTGTCTACAAAATGTCAGTCACATATATTGCATTGTCCTAGAGTGGAAGAATATGTTTGGCTAGCATGTGACGTTTCAAGCTCAGTGTCATGAATTCATGAAGGCTCAGTGAATGATACATGTTATGTAAAAGTCTCTCTGTCTCCAGAATTTGACAGGGTGTTTGGCACATAATAGATACTGTAAAAGTGTTTTCCATTGGTTGAATAAATCAGCAAATTTTCACTGAAGGCTTGATGGGGAGATGTAATAAGGATCATATAATAACAATGATAAAATAAATGAATATTATAAACTTTTCCACAACCACTGGGTCAGAACTCAGTAAACACTGGGAAGAACTCAGATCTAGATTTTTTAAATGCACGATTTTGATGGTGTTACTCTTAAGTGAGTGTTAGATTCCTATTTTTAATTTTGACTAAAAATTTAACAATTTTAGAATATTCAGACAGTTGCAAGATGTGGTTTCTCTCACATTTCCCTTAGAAACACACGTGTTTATGAGGAATTTTGACAGCAGTCTCAACTCATTTACATTGAGCACTCACAACGATTTAGAAGTGAAATATGTTACGGATTAAACAGTACTCTCTGCTAACAAAGTTTTGAAGAACTGTTTTTTTCACATCCCTGCTTAGCTGCTTATGTTCATCTCTTCTTAGCTGAGTCAAGTAAACTTAGATGGTGAGCTATTGTTCAGCCAGCTTGGCATCTTTTAACCCAATATTCAACTTAGAAAGAAAAAAGTTGTTTTAAATACCTTTTACCCCTTTTTATCAACTTCTGAAATCTATTGCAATGTGTTCTGTGCCGTATTAGCAAATGAAAGGAAAACTATATTCTTTGTTCTGTGCCGTATTAGCAAATGAAAGGAAAACTATTTTCTTTGTAAATTGCAAAACAGTATATTGTCATATGCCAAGATAAGTTTGCATCTATATCTCAAGGGGGAAAAACTTTTGGAAGTAGCAGATCTACCAGTAGCAATTAATTAGAAAGCTTTTCATGTTATTTTCATGAAAAGTCATGTATTAGCAGCTTGAGAAAATTGCTAGCAATGGGTGCTGTCAACATAGGATTAGCACAATGGATGGAGTTAATTTACTAACATTTGCTTTTCTCCTCAAATTTTCATATCTTTATCTTATAATGAGGTTGGTTTTCATTGCCAAATGGTGAAGTCAGCATAAATACAGATTGTTAATTGAATTATAAAGCATAGAGTGTGAGCTGTAAGCATATCTTAGTCCACAAGAATGAATACATCTTATACTTGTAAATGATAAGACGTATTGCACAGCTGGTCTCTTTTCACCACCCCATATGCAGAAATATAAGGAAGGCCAGTCTCCTAGAAGGCAAAGAAGAATCAATTTAAAATACTACTAACAAGCCTGCCAAAATTATTTGTCAATTTTTCTAGAATAAATATAACTTTTATATATTAAATTAAATTACATGCCAAGGGAAAGCTTTACTTTTTTAGTTCATTTAGGGGTGATTATATATGCCAAGATGCATTACTCTCCTAGGAAAGTGTTGTCCTTGAATTCATCATATTTATCATGTCTGGAATAATGGGGCACAGTTGTTTCTCTTCTTTTCTGATTAGTAAATCAAAAATCAGTTCTTTTAAAATTTTAGGCATGTGAATTGTTGATTTAAATTATTTTCCTCTTTTCACAAGTATTTGTCTTTTACCTGTTGTGAACTTTGTACTCCTCTAAGCAAATTTAAATTAGGCAAATATTATGTTTATTATTTTTTTCAATAAAGACGTTCTTTACGGAATCACTGATTTTCAGAAGCTGTCCCCAGTTAATACAACTCTATGTACAGAGAAATCATGGTGTCCTACTACTTCCAAACTCATCATTAACTACATGGAAAGGTTGTCAAACTTGTGTATCTTAATTATTTTCATTTGTCACATAATAGTGTCTTCCCCACTTATTTCATCTGATTATTATAGTTTTAACTGATAATGTATGTGTGAAAGTAATGAACACCAATCAATTAAATGTTAAACATTTTGCTTTTATATTTGATTTTAAAAATATACAAGAAAATAGAAAATAAAACATAAACTCTCAATTAAATAAGTTGAACAAAGGAATTATTTCTGCTTTAGTCTGAAGCCCCAGCTAAACATCAACACCAGAATTTAAAATGTATAAATGCATAAAGCCAAATAGAACAAGAGAGGTGCTAATACAATAAGTGGTATCCAAAAAGATTTATTTAAACAATTAAAAATTCAATCAAGAGAAAATTGTTTTAAATGACTCAGCAAAATGGAGGCAGCTGAGACCATAAATGCATCAAAGAGTATAGCAAAAATATTCATCCAGAAGGTCTAAATATCAGAGGCATTTTATACTCTGAAGGGGAAGTGTAAAGCAAGACTATCAGGCTGCACAATTCAAGGAGAGCTATTCATTTTGTGAATAATAGCTTTGGGATTATGAAGTTAAGTGTGATAACCTTTTATTAAAACATGAGTCTGAATATAGAGTTTTAAAAGGGTAATGCAACATGAAACTTCTCTTCACCTCTTTCATTAAAGATACACATTTTTCCCTTTCTATGATCTGATTGCTCTAGCCTCCCTCCATTATGAATTTACTTTCATATTTGATCAGAGTTGAGTCCTAATAAAGGTCCATCATTACTGACTGAATTCCTACTGGCTCTCTGGATAATTAACTCCAATTTTTACATTCAGTGATTTCAAATCCACTTTTGTCTACCTAAAGGCCTAATAATTTGACTTGAAAACATGAAGAGGGTTAGGCCTGGCACGGTGGTTCACACCTGTAAACCCAGCACTTTGGGAGGCTGTGGCGGGCAGAATACAAGGGGAGTTTGAGAGCAGCCTAGCCAATATGGTGAAACCCTGTCTCTAGGAAAAATATAAAACTTAGCTGAGCGTGGTGGCAGGCGCCTGTAGTCCCAGCTACTTGGGAGATTGAGGCAGGAGAATTGCTTGAACCCAGGAGGTGGAGGTTGCAGTGAGCCTAGATGGCACCACTGCACTCCAGCCTGGGTAACAGAGCGAGACTCTGTCTCCAAAAAAAAAAAAAAAAAAAAAAAAAAAAGGAAAAAGAAAACATGAGGAGGGTTATGATATATGATATTCAGGTAAGCAGACAAAAACACAAAAACAGACAAAACCCTAAAACCCCATAAGCCTGTTAGATGACACAATTACCTGAATGTAGAAATTTATGGCAGAGTTAATGCTAATTTTTTATCATTCTATTTTCTTCATAATTGATATATAAGGAGATAAGTTTACCAGTTTCCTTTGTAATTAGATTGGGGCCATATAATATCACTTTGCCAAAGGTGTATATAGAGAGATAATATAAACATCTGATATAGCTCTCTCGCTCTATTCTTCCTTTCAGTGGCAACCATGTAGGCCACATACTGAGATATGAAGCCAAAGGTGAAAGTAGCCTTGACTCCTTGGAGAGTAGAGCAGATGACTAAATTTGAACATCTATCAATAGAAAAGATTTAATCTGATGAATTTAGAGGGGAAAAAAAACATAAAATGAGCTCTGTCTCAATGACGTGTGAGTCAACATCAAGCATTTCAACAAGCAGGTCATGGAAGTCACAAAAAATAGAAGAGAGATAAGGGGGCAGGAAAAAAACATTTTAACAAATAGTGTTCAAAAGTTTCACAAATTTGATGAGAAATAAGAATGTAATCACCTAAACAACAACAAAAAACAAACAAACAAACAAAAAAACCCCAGAGTAGAATAGATTCCCGTCAACTAGAATAAGAAAATAGTATAAGGCATCAAGGGAAAAATGACTCATCAAGTGCAAGGCAACCACATTAATATAAATAGCTAACTTATGATCAGGAACATAGATGTCAGAAGACAGTGGAAGCTCATACTCAAAATACTGAAATACCAAAAAGTTGTCAACCAAGAAATATTTATCTAACAAGACCATGCTTCAAAAATGACAGTGAAATAAAGAAATTGCCAGATAAGTGAAGTCTGAGAAAATTCATTCCTAACAGACCTACTTACATGAAATACTAATGGAAACCTATAGGTCTGAAAGAAAGTGAAACCAGACGGTAACTCTAATCCACAGGAATAAATATAGAGCATCAGAAATGGTATGTATAGTACACATAAAAGATTTTATAAATTTATATTTTCTCTTAACATCTCTAAAAGATGTAAGATTTTATGCAGCAATATTTATAACACTTTTTTTGTTAAGGTTATAACATACAGATCACAGAACAGAGAGGAGGAAAAGGAGTAATAGTGGGAAATAATTCTCTGTCTTGTAGGAGTAAGTTAATAATATTCTGAAATAGCTGTGAAAGGATGAGGTAGATAACTGTAGTCCATAAAGTAACCATTAAGAAGTTCATAGCTATTTAAATATAATTTATTTTTTTAATTCCAAAGGGCAAAAATGGTATGCTAAAAAGTACAAAAGAAGGTATAACAGAAGAAAAGAGGAACAAAACAGTTATGATATGTAAATAGATATTCATAGCAGCACTATTCATAATAACCAAACAGTAGAAACAATCCAAATGTACATCAACTGACTAATGGTTAAAGAAAATTTGGTTTACCCACACAATAAAATATTATTCAGACTTAAAAAGCAATGAAGTACTGATTTTTGTTATACTATTAATGAACCTTAAAAACGTATGCTACATGAAAGAAACCATTCACAAAGGCCACATATGATATAATTCAATCTATATAAAATGTCCAGGTAAATCACAGAGACAGAAATTGGATTAAGGGTTGTTGCAGTCTGGGGTAAAGGAAGAATGGGAGTAACTGATAATAAGTTTGGAATTTGTTTTTGTTTTAATGGAAAAGTACGAAAATTATATGATGGTGATGATATGCAACTCTGCGAATAAGACAGTAAATTGTATACCCTAAACAAAATTATGTCTAAGTCAAGCTGTTATTTAAAAATGATATAAGACAAATAGAGAGTAAAGACCAAAATGATAGATGTAAGTCTAACCATATAAATAATTATATTAAATGAACGAACTATGGGGAAGGTGGGATCCTCCAACAATTATGTTTCCACAAAAACATCGATTTGAAACACTATCCATAAATGAAAATACCTTCACAAGTGAAAAAAAAAAAAAAAAACCACAGTGAAGGGTTACAACACCTGGATGAAGCATGGAAATAAGAAAAGACATATTGCAGAGGATCAGAAGGATAGTTTTACATTACCTGCAGTACCCCTTCACAACCCTGGGCAGCATAGCGTAGAGAGAAACATTGTCCACTTTGGAGAAAGAGAGGAAAATGAGCTCAGGACTTTGCCTTGGACCACAATACCTGAGCCCCCAGAGTAAACCCAAGCATTTGGCAGGCTCCCATGGTTCCAGACTCCAGGTCAATACCTGCAAACTGAGTTTCCACATCCACCCCAGCACCAGATAAGACCCCACAGTCCTACACTTCAGGCCCACACAGATAACTTTATCTCCAGTTTGCATCACTGCTGAACCAACTTTGGCTACCCCTGGTTTTAAATGTCTCACAGTGTCAGAATTCCCCAGTGGCTCCGGGCTCTGGGCCTGCCCCAGTACCTTGCCAGTTCCAGTGGGCATGGGCTTCAGGCCAATTCAGGGGATAAAAGCTTAGACCCACATGGATTCAGGCTCCAGATCTGCCTGCCTGCTGGCCTAGGCATCAGTCCAGCTAGTCCTGACTCCAGCAAGAAGCCTTTTCATGGGACACATCACACAATCTGACTAGACTTTCTGAATGACCTGTTGAAGGGCTTTTCTGGATAAAACCAGTCTGAAAAAGCTGGAATATGTATCTACTTCTTCAAATGATCAGACACCAACAACTGACCACAAAGACCAAGAACAATCAGAGAAACATGACATCACCAAAGGGACAAAATAAAGCATTGGTGACTGACCCTAAGCAAATGGAGATATATGAACTGCCTGACAGAAATTCAAAATAGCTGTTTTAAGTAACCTCAGTGAAATTCAAGAAAATACAGAGAAACAATTCAATGAAATGAAGGATTAAATAAATGACCAGAATGATAAACTTAGCAGAAGGATTGAAATAATAATTTTTAAAAATAGAAATTCTGGCTAAAAATTACAACGAATAAAATTAAAAACACCATAGAAAGTATCAACATCAAAACTGTTGAAACAGAAGAAAGAACCTATACACTGAAAGACAGTCTATTTGAAAATGTACAGTCAGAGGTGAAAAAAGGAAAAAGAAATGAAGAATGCCTATGGGATTTTTTAGACAATATCAAATAATAATCTTACTAATCTGTGTTGTTCAAGAGAGAGAAGGTAAAAATCCAGGGGTAGAAAGCATATTTAAAGAAATAATAGCAGAAAATCTTTAAAGCTAGAGAAACTTACAAATATCCAGGTACAAGAATGTGGTACAGGAAGGTCAAAGGTCTCCTATCAGATTAAATGTAAACAGGATGACTCCCAAGACATATTATAATCAAATTGTCAAAAATCAAAGATAAAGCATCCTGAAAGCTGCAAAAAAAAAAAAAAAAAAAAAAAAAAAAAAAAAAAAAAAAAAAAAAAAGAAAACAAAAACTTATGTCAGAGTTCCAATATAACTAGCAAGAGATTTATAAGCAGACAGCTTACATGCCAGAAGGAAGTGGGATAATATATTGAAAGTACTAAGGGAAAAAACTGCTAATCAAGAATACTGTGATTAGAAAATTTATCCTTCAGATGTGAAGTATAGATAAATAATTTAACAGACAAACCAAAGCTGAGGGAGTTCATCACAACCAAACTTGTCCTATAAGAAATTCCAAAGAGAGTTATATAAGTAAAAGAACAGAACACTAAGGAGTAACATAAAAACATCTAAAAGTACAAAATTTTCTGGTAAAATAAATACACAGTCAAATTCAGAATACTCTGATATTGTAACGATTGTATGTAAATCATTTATATCTTTAGTATGACAGTTAAAAGAAAACTATTAGAAAGTAGTAATATCATCCATAAATTTTAGGACATCAGCATTTTAAAAATACATAAATTTTATGCCGGGTGCGGTATAGCTCACGCTTGTAATCCCAGTACTTTGGGAGGCTGAAACGGGCAGATCATGAAGTCAAGAGATTTAGAATATTCTGGCCAACATGATGAACACCTGTCTCTACTAAAAATACAAAAATTAGCTGGGCACGGTGACATGTGCCTATAGTCCCAACTACTCGGGAGGCTGAGGCAGGAGAATCACTTGAACCCGGGAGGCAGAGCTTGCAGTGAGCTGAGATAGCGCCACTGCACTCCAGCCTGGTGACAGAGTGAGACTCCATCTGAAAATATATATATATAAAATACATATAACATATATTTATATACATGTATATACATATTTATATATACATATATAAATTGTGACAATTTTTAAAAATCAAAATTGAGGGTAGATTAAAAGTATACTTTTTTGTTTGGTTTGGTTTGGTTTACAATCAAAGTTGTTCTCAGCTTGAAAAACATTTTTGTAAGCCTGATAGTTACCACAAACCAACAATTTATAGTAGATGCACTAAAAATAAAAAGTAAGGAATCAAGGAATATCATTAATGAAAATAATTTAACCACAATGGAAGACAGCAAGAGAGGAAGAAGGGAATCAATGATCTATGAAACACCTAGAAAACAATTTTGTCAGTAGTTAAGTTCTTACCTATCAAAAGTTGCCTTGAATGTAAATCAATTCAACTTTCCAATCAAAGGGCATAGAATGTTTGAGTGCATAATATAACAAATCCCAATTATATGAGTCTTAAGGATACACATAGGTTGAGTAAAGAGATGGAAAAGATATTTCTTGCAAATAAAAACAAGAAAAGAGCAGGAGTAACTATACCTGTATCAGATAAAATAGATGTAAAGTCAAAACTGTAAAAAGAAACAAAGAGAAAATGAAGGTTATTATATAATATTAAAAACCTCAGTTCAGCAAGAGGATATAATAGTTGTAAATATATATGCACTTAACATTGGAGCACCTAAATATGTAAATCAAATATTAATATAACTGAGAGAGACTACAATACAATTAAAGTAGGGGCCTTCAGCACCCCATTTTCAGCAATGGACACATTATCCAGACAGAAAATCAATAAGAAAACATTGGACTTAAACTACACTCTAGCCTGAATGGACTTAACAGACATAAACAAAACATTCCACCCAGTAGCTGCAGAATACATAGTCTTCTCAAGTTCACATGGAGTACTCTCCAAGACAGAACATGTTATGCCAGAAAATGAGACTTAACAAACTTAAGAAGATTTAAATAGTATCAAGTGTCTTTTCTGACTACAATGGAATAAAGAGCAAACAATAATATAAAGAACATTAAAATGTTTAAATACATGGAAATTAAATAACACATTCCTGAACAATTAAGTCAATGAAGACATTAGAAGGGAAATTAAAGAAACTTGAGACAAATGAAAATGGAAACAGAACACACTAAATCTCATAGGATTTGGCAAAAGTAGCCCTAAGAGGGAAGTTTATAGTTGAGTATAATGTTAGCTATGGGTTTGTCATATATACAGCATATATGTGTTTATTGTGTTGAGATATGTTCCTTCTATACCTAATTTGTTGACAGTTTTTATCATGACAGGATGTTGATTTTATCAAATGCTGTTTTCTATATCTTTTTAGGTGATAATATATTGTTGACCTTCATTTTATTGGGGTGATATATCACTTTATTGATTTATCCATATTGAGGCATACTTTCATCTCTGGGATAAATCCCACTTGATTGTGGTATATTATTTTTGATATGTGGTTGGAATTAGCTTGCTATTATTTTGTCAAGAATATTTGAATCTCTGTTTATCAACAATATTGGTCTGTAGTTTTCTTTTGTTGTTGTGTCTTTGTCTAGTTTGGGTATTAAGATAATGCTATATTCATAGAATGAGTTAGGAAGAATGTTTTCATCTTCAATTTTTTGAAAGAGTTTGACAAGAATACCACTAGTAAAAAATGTTTAACAATATTGCTGCTACCTAGTGTCAGGGTCTTTTGATACCTTATGTACCATCTGGGATGGGATTCTTCCTCATTATAAGTCCTGCAGTGAGCAATCCATTCCCCACACTCTGAAAAGTTCTGAAACAAAATACTGTATATTTTCACCTGATGTTAAAATTAAGGGGTCCAATCATTTGCAGTTGATTTCTTTTTCAAACAGGTTTTTTAATGAATAAAATGGAGAAACAATGAGATTAATTTTATGTTAAACAATTTGAAATTTAAAATCTGCCCTTCCCTTATACATAAACTTACAGACCACCAAAAGAACCAAACAACCAACAAAACAGTGTTTAAGAAAAAAAAAAGGAAAGAAATGGGAAAGAAAAGAGAGAAGAAATACTAAAGCCAGAATTTGAAAAAACAAAAAGTAAAATATATAGTTACTTGTAAAGATAAAAGGTGAAAATTTCTATCTTTTAATATAGGCATACCTCAGAGTTATAGAGAAATCAGTTTCAGACTATTGCAATAAAGCAAACACAATAAAGCAAGTTATGTTAATGTTTTGGTTTCCCTAGGCATATAAAAGTTATGGTTAAGATATACTGTAGTCTATTCAGTATGCAATAGCATTATGTCTAAAAGTATACATAATTTTAAAATACTTTATTGCTAAAAAATGCCTGTGATCATCTGAGCCTTCAGCAAATTGTAGTCTTCTTGCTGGTAGTGGGTGTTGTCTTGATGTCAATAGCTGCTAACTAATCAGGGTGGTGGTTGCTGAAGGTTAAGGTGGTTATGGCAATTTCTTAAAATAAGACAGCAATGAAGTTTGCTACATTGATGGACTCTCTTCCTTTCATGAAAGCTTTCTGTGTAATATGTGATGCTGTTTGATAGCATTTTAACCACAGTAGAACTGCTTTCAAAATTGGAGTCAATCATCTCAAATCCTGCCACTGCTTTATCAACTAAATTTATGTAACATTCTAAATCCTTTGTTGTCATTTAAACACTCTTCATAGTATCTTCACCTGAAGTAAATTCCATTTCAAGAAACTACCTTATTTGCTCATTCCTAAGAAGCAGCTCCTCATGTGTTCAAGTGTTATCAGGAGACTGAAACAATTGAATCACATCTTTAGATTCCACTTTCAATTCTAGTGCTTTTGCTTTTTTAACCACATCTGTACTGACTTCCTCCAGAGAATTCTTGAACCCCTAGAAGTCATTCATGAGGGTTGAAATCAACTTCTTTCAAACCTGTTAATATTTATATTTTGACCTCTTCCTATAAAACATTAATGCTCTTAAAGGTATCTAGAATGGTGAACCCTTTCTAGAAAGTTTTCAAGTTACTTTGCCCAGATTCATTAGATGAATTATTATCTAAGGAAGCTTAAGCCTTACAAAATATTCCTTAAATAATGACTTGAAAGTCAAAATTACTCCTTGAACCATGGGCTGCAGAGTTGATGTTGAATTATCAGGTATGAAAACATTAATATCCTGTTTATCTCCATTAGAGATCTTATTTTCTGAGCAGTAGATCTCAAAAATAGGCTTAAAATATTCAGTAAACCATGCTATAAAGAGATGTGTAGTTATTCAGCTTTATTGTTCCCTTTGTAGAGCACAGGCAGAATAGATTTAGTACATTCTGGAGGTCCCTAGAATTTTCAGACTGGTAAGTGAGCATTGGCTTCAACTTAAAATCACCAGCTGCATTAGACCCTAACAAGAGAGTCAACCTGTCCTTTGAAATTTTGAAGTCAAGCATTGACTTCTCCTCTCTAGCTATTAAAATTTTAAATGGCATATTCTTCTAATAGAAGGCTTTTTTGTTTATGTTGAAAATTGATTGTTTAATGTAGGTACTTTCATCTGTTTGTGTTGAAAATTGTTTAATGTAGCTACTTTCATCAGTGATCTTAGCTACATCTTCTGAATAGCTTGCTACAGCTGCTTCACCTTGCAATTTTGTTATGAACATGGCTTCTTTCCTCAAACTTTATGAAACGATCTCTGCCAGCTTCACACTTTTCTGCAGCTTCCTCATGTCATTTGGTCTTTATAGGTTTAAATAGAGTTGGGACCTTTCTCTGGATTAGGCTTTGGCTTAAAGAAACGTTGTGGCTGATTTGGTCTTCTATCTGGATCACTAAAGCGTTCTCCATATCAGCAATAAGGCTGTTTTGCTTCCTTTCATATGTGTATTTGCTGCAGTAGTACTTTTAATTTCCTCCAAGAACTTTCTTTTGCATTCAAAACTTGGCTAACTGGTGCAAGAGGCCTAGCTTTTGGCCTACCTTGGCTTTTGAACTGCCTTCCTCAATAAGCTTAATAATTTCAGGCTTTTGATTGAAAATGAGAGACTTGTAATTCTTCTTTTCACTTGAACACTTAGAAGCCATTGTAGGGTTATTAATTAGCCTAATTTCAATATTCATATGTCTCAGGGAACAGGGAGGCCCAAGGAGACAGAGAGATAGGGAAACAGCCTGTCAGTGGAGAAGTCAGAATACACAACAACATTCACTAGTTTGTTATTTTATATGGGCACAGTTTGTGGTGCCCCAAAATAATTACAACATTAACATCAAATATCACTGATCACAGATCACCATAGCAGATACAATAATAATGAGAACATTTGAAATATTATGAAAATTACCAAAATGTGATAGAGACATGAAGTGAACACTTCATGTGGGAAAAATTATGTTGATAGACTTGCTCAATGCCAAGTTGTCACAAGCCTTAAATTTGTTAAACAAACAAACAGACAAAAATATCTGTAAAGCGCAGTAAAATGAGGTGAACCTATAAACTGGTGGGTGGGTGTCAGGGAAAGGGAGGAGAGAAAGAAGCCCAAAATAAATTTTGTCTCATCTAAATCTTGGTCAAGTGTGACACCTAGAGGTTGCACAAATAGAATTCCTTTGGGTATTTTTTATTTTTTAGGATGCAAAATACATTTATGTGGAGAATTATTTTTAAGGTTTTATTTCAAAATGGACATCTTTAGATAATTTCATATGTAATACTATCAATAAATAACTATATTTCTTCACTTTTTATTATAATTATAAAACTGATGATGTTAAAAGTGTTTCCCTTTCCATCAAGAAACTGAAAATTTCCTAATTGTTTTAAAATGCTGGTACTAATGATTAAAAGTCATTGTCATCAATCTCATGGGTTGTAATATATATTTATATGCTTGTGTTCTAATAAAAGAGAAAATAGATGTATATAGGTATGTTCACATCCTTACCTCTGGAGTTTAGAAATGATAGCAAAATTAATATAGGCAGAATAAAGACACCTATCACATGCAAGGTGATAAGTTTAGAATGTTTTCATTTCTAAATATTAAAAAAATGCTTTGCATTTGTCATTCATTGGTTTGGAAAACTTTTATCGCACTGGCTCATTAATATTTGAACAGTTCTCCATGAAAAATGATGAACGATTTACTTCATGGCAGGCTGTACAGATGGTCAAGTTAATCTGCATCCTTGAGACTTCTCATGACTAAATTTTGACATCACGTCATTAAACATTTGTGTATTATTATTTATGTCATATTCTAGGAAACAAATATTACTATGTTTTGCTATCTCTTGCCATCTATCAGTTTTATTGATAGGATTTATCTACCTAGACACTATACCTTTCACAAAGGAACATGTATCAGAATACATACATCACTTTTGTCTCCTCAGAGAACCATACATTTTTGTCCTCAAGTGCAATAATGACATTGTTATGAACAAATGTGTGGCAGGTGTGGAGACAAATGTTTATATGACTTGGATTCTCTAACCTTGCTCAGAGATGTCTTTGCTGATAATTGTGTGTGTTTGTGTATGTGCTTGTGCGTGTGTAACTCCTAGGCCTTGTGTACATTGAAATTGAAAAAAGGAAACCAATTGTTGGCTATTTTGAAACCCTACTGCAGAACATATCACCATAATTGTGTATCGTAAATGGCAGTAAATTTGAACCTAGAAATTGACCCTGTATAATGCTTGAATTTGTAGCTATGATGTTTACACTCTTGACAAGTTGAGTTATTATTATACCACCATGGGTAAATATAAAGATCAGAATCTTAAAATTTATTTTGACAATAAGCTATTAAGTATAGTGTGGGATGGCTTTTTGAAGGGCTAGGTAATTACCTTGCACATTAACTTAATTCCTCACATTCTCTGTCCTCTGTTACATAATGAATTCCCACTTGGTGAATTGACTGGCGCTTCCCACGAATGTGTAGAATGGGCTGCTGTTAGCAGAGTATGTCCAGTTTGAAATCCTTCCTGTGCCAGAGTTAGAGGATTTCAAGGTTTAGGGCACTAACAATAGCTGAAAAATACAAGCAGAAAGGATGGGAAAATGATTCCTTGTGGAGTGGACAAGGAAATTTTCCTGAAGCGACAGAACCCGGGAAGCAATAGCAGGTCCCTTTTTCTTCTGTGGTTTAACTGCTAAAAGAAGTGATCCTTCAGGGAACCGTACATTAGTTAGGATCAGGCTTCCATTTTATTCCTTATCAACCTATAATCTTTTGATTGTTGCCTGTTTTTCACCAGTGAAGAAATAGTAAGCCACACTAGCTTATCTCTCCTAATCACAGACTCACAGAGCTAGGGCTCTCTGAGCTTTTAATTCCTTCTTAGAGGCCTAACAGAGTGGAAAGTAAACAAAGACCAAATTTGCAACCTTCAACGTAGCTAATTTCCTCTGATGTCAGAATACTTAAACAGGCAGGACCTGGGAATTATTTGATCAAACCTGTTTTTAATCTAATGCATGCAGAAGGGCTGTGTCTGGAGGGCTCTGCAAAATGACAAGGGTCCCAAGAGAGCCTTATGGAAGGTTTCCTCCTTCAGAAACAGTAGCTTCCTCATTTTAAACTCTTGGGTAGCTGTGTTGGAGTAAATTCATAAAAAGTAGTTTTCCTGCTTTTAAAATTTTATTTTATTTGCCTGAAAATTGCTGATGGGATAATAGTTTTCTTTGGCTTTCCATGTGCTGAAATTTTAATAGTTAAATGCCTACTATTTTAGCTTTACTATGAAATGAATTAATAATAAAAGATATTATTATTGGCTAAAGGGAGAAGGAGAAAGGATAAAGCATTATCTGACTTCACACACGTTCTTCTATTACTACTGGTAGAAGAAAGTGGAAACACAAAGGACAAAATATGCAAACACATGTGGTTCTTTATTTAGATGGTGACAGGCATTTTGCTACAGTAAGAGTTAAGGTAAATTGGTGTCAGGGAAATTTTAAATGAAGAATTTACTAATTCCAAGATATCCAGACAGCATGACTGACTCAGTTTGACCTTTAATTTGACTCATATCTGAATACTTAGAAGTAGCATATTTTTGAGAGAAAGAAGTAGATGAAGGGACAGAACTCTATACCTGAAATATAATTTTAATTTTAAGGTTTTTTTTTTTTTGTACAATTGTATTTATGTAATTAGGTAGCACTGGAAATACTCATTAAATACTAATTCAGTTTTAAAGGTTATTAAAAGACAATTTAATTTGTCACAGAGCATCAGTATTGCTCATATTTTTATTGAGAGTAGATTAAGTTGAAAACAACATTTAAAGAAGTGTTTAAGTACATTTTTACAAGTAAACATTTCTGCTCTCGTGTTTTTACATCTGATCTCAAATACTGCTCCCCACACAAAGTAATTCAGAAGCCATGGCTTAAAAATAGATAATAAACACTGATGCTTTGTGTAAATACGTACTAAGAATAACATGCCACTAGATCTAGCGTTTGACTCCTTGGATGACAGTGAATATCAATGCCTGTTATTTGTCATTCTGAAATCTGCCGGGTGATGATTCTTTTTATTGGTGCATCCTTCCAAACATATTTCATTGCACCATGTGCACAGGAGTTCTTTAGGCGGGTATGTCGGAACTGGGTGTCGCCTGGCTGGCCCCTCTCCCCTTTGCTCGCTCCCTTTCTCGCCCTCGCGCTCTCGCCTCCCTCTGCCTCCAGCCCCCTCTGCTCCTTTGGGCTCACGCCCCCCTCCTCCCCTTCCAGCTGGCGGGGGCTGCGCTGCCTCCCAGACCTAGCAGACCTGCTCAGTCAGCTGGGGCCCCCTGAGGACAGTTGCCTCCGGAGCCGCCAGGACCTGCCATTCTGCGCGGAATGGCAGCGGCAGCAGCATCCCCGCCAGAGGCGGCGGCGGCGGCGGCGGCCACGGCCACCACCGCGGACGCTATTGTTCCCTGGTGTTAGACGCACTCTCCCTCCTTCTCATCTGAAGCGAACAATAGCAGGAAAGAGCTTTGCTTTCTGTACTCTTTGGGAAGACGTTCCAAGAGCGGAGAAAAATTCCCTGCCGAGCGCGCTACGGCTCTGGACCCTGGAGTGGCTGCGGGCGGCATGGGGCTGCAAGCCAGGCGCTGGGCGTCCGGGAGCCGGGGCGCTGCGGGGCCGCGCCGGGGCGTCCTGCAGCTGCTGCCGCTGCTGCTGCTCCTGCTGCTGCTGCTCCCGGGTGCCGCCGGCAGGGCTGCGGCACAGGGCGAGGCGGAGGTGCCCACCCTCTATCTGTGGAAGACTGGTAAGTGGGACGGAGTTACCCTTTCCCCATCTTCACATCTGGGGGCACATTAAGGAGCTGATGGGCTTCTGTAGGGACCCCGGTGCTTTTGGATGGCTCGGTTATGCTGGGATCCTAAGGTAAAAAGTATGATTTCTTAGGAAGCAAATAGGTCATGTCCGATGCAATTAGGAAAGAAAAGCATAACAACTAAGAGGCAACAGTGAGTAGCTGGAATATTTCTCTCGCAGCTCCATAATGAGGGCAACGCTGCACTTCCATAATGAAGTGCAATATTTTTAACCTCTGGATTTTCATTCTACTAGGAGTTTCTTAAACACATTTCTAGCAAAGAACAAGCAAAGAGTTTAGCCTCGGTCTTTATTGTTTAGGCAAGCAATATGCTCGCTGTCATGACATTTGTGGATATAGAGTTGAATTTGTTAACTTTAGCTTTGTGTTATGTGGGACACCCAGAAACAAGCCAAGTGAGGGCGGTTCCAACAATTAAAGGCGAATGGGGCTCCAGTGAGCCTTCCGGAAAGACTGAAAACTCAATTCTTAACTAGTGAATCGCAGGATTTTAAAAGTGTACAACTTTGAGGATGTCTGGATTCAAACTTTCCCTTCCTTCCTTGAGAATTATTTTGCTTTGTTTTTCAACCACCCAACAAAAGCAGCTACTAATTGCCCATCAGTACCCCCTGGCAAAGTGCTTGGAGGTTCTGGCGGGGGCCGTGACAGGCAGGAAAACAATGCGAAGTGAGGCATTACTAACCCCTTTTCTGCGGGCTCACTGTCTCTGTCCATTAAAAAAACATTGAGAATTCTTTAGCGGACCTGAAACTTCACATGTTCGTAGGAATAAAGTGGGAAAAGATTATCCCCGTTGCTTAGAGCTAGGGGTAATTTAAGAATAACTCGGTCAAGCCAAACATTAAGAGAATGTTGTAGTTGAAAGGGAAAGTATGTATTCGTCATGGGGTTGCAAACAAGTTTCAGGGAGTGGGTCTCTTCCTGCTTCAACCCATCTCTGTACCACTGCTGAAGAGACAGCTCAATTTATTCTACGATTGCATCAATATAGATATCTGAAATTTTTAAAGAAGTTGCAGCTATCTAGACATTTAGTAGGGAGATTAAACAGAAACGTATTTAAAGTCAAAGTACACAATTTGTCTTAGAATATTACATGAAACACATACACATTTTTAAAAGCAAGATTATTCTCGCTAACATCTTAAGTTTGCAGATCCATTGAGTAATGAATTCAAATAAAATAAAACTAATTTATTTCAATTTGAAACAAAGAGTTGAAGATCTCTAATTTAGCCTAAGCTAGGGTTTTACCTGTTAAAAGCACATTCATAATGACAAACATTAATCAAATTATAATTTACCGTTAAATGGTATCATATGGATGCTTGGGAAGAGCTTCTTAGGTAAGTCAGTGTAAGATAAACTAGTACTTGCCTAGTTGAAATTTATACTAGCAAAGTAACAAGAGCCAAGCAATAATTCAGATGGAAAACAGTCCAGCCAACATTCACTGTACAGCATCTGAGGTGTCAATATATGTCATCATAAATGTCACGGAAGGAACACAAGCCAATAAACAGCTTAAAATAGTGGGAAGCTCTCAGAAACAATGGTATGGAGACCTTGATTCCAGTGCCAGTCCCAGCTCTTGCCAGCTATAGGAATTTTGGCAGTTCACTTAACTTTTGACCCTTAGTTTTCTCAACTGCATGTAAATGTGATGACACCTTAAAAAATAGTTCATTCAATTGGAAAGCAAAATAATGACTTCTTTATTATTTTTTATCAGAGGGAAAGGAGACTTTAATATGTCTGTAATGGAGTTGAAAGTAGTTCTCAGAACTAGAGAATATTTAAAGAAAAAAAGAGATATACCATAAATGAAAATTTAGAGGTTACAGAATCACCATGTGTGTATCACTTGATGAGAATAAACAGGCAAGAAGGGAATTGGAAGAGAAAAGAGGTAAGATACTCCAGAATGTCTATTCCAATAGGGTAAGCTTGATCTTGGTAAAGAGGATTATAGAGAATCAGATTAATGGTTAGATTATTGAATTAAAGTGATGTAGTGAAAGTTGTTACACTGGATGAAGATCTGGGACAGGAACTCAAACTGTGTATGTTACTAACATGCTGTAGAACTTTGGTAAAGTCATTAACGACTTTGGTTCTTGGCTTTCTATTTTGTAATATTCATTAAATAGATAAAATGACATCTAAGGGCCCATTTGACCCCCAAAGTGCTTCATATATATGAATACATATGTCAGATACATATATTATAAATACACACATAAATACATATATACAACAAATAAGGGTATATAAAGTTGACCCTTGAACAATGCACAGATTAGGGGTGCTGACCCACATGCACAGTGGAAAATTTATGTATAACTTTTGACCCCTCCAAAACTTAACTACTCATAGCCAACTATTGATCGGAAGCCTTACAGATAACATGAACGTTCAATTAATACATATTTTGTATGTTATATGTATTACATACTATATTCTTACAATAAAGTAAGCTAGAGACAAAGAAATGACATTTGGAAAATCATGAGGAAGAGACAGTATATTTACTATTCATTAAATGGAACTGGATCATCATAAAGTTCTTTATCTTCATTGTCTTCACATTGAATAAGCTGAGGAGGAAGAGGAAGATAGATAAGGGGTTGATTTTGTTGTTTCAGGAGTGGCAGAGGTAGAAGAAAATCTGCATGTAAGTTGAACTGCCCAGTTCAAATCATGTTGTTCAAGAGCCAACTGTACACATGTGTGTATACATAATACACCCATGTGTGTATTATATATTCACATACAATAATATATTCACATACAATACTAATTACTTATACATTATATGCAATCTTAAATATGTATCTATCTATATATGCTTTATTAATTCAACTCACAACAAAGAGTTATTGAGGACCTAAAATCTGTAACCATTGTGGTAAAGACTGAATGGGATACTGTCATCCCCGCTCTTGAGAAACTCATTTCTCGAGAAACTCTCGAGAACAATTATTTAAAGTTTTAAAAAATTTATTATTCAACTGATTATAGGTTTTAGGAGAAACTCACAATTAAACAATACTATAAATACACAATTACAACATAGCATACCATACACATGAATAGAACATTATAAGAACAGAGAGGTTACTTGACTGATAAAGGAGGTGTGAAGGGTTTCAAAGATAATTTAATATATGATCTGGGTCTTGAAGGATGAGTTGGATTTTGACTAAGGAAGGAGTAGAAGGCCATTCTAAGCAGAGAGAAGAAAGAAAATAAAAATGAAAAAGCACAACAGCATTCCTAGATCTGGAAGTCCCAGTAGTACACTGCACCTCAAGCCCAAGATGTTGGATAGCAATGAAAAGATTTCATGCCAATCCAGTGAGATAGGACCAGATTATCAATAAACTTTCAAACAACGGTAAGATATTGGAGTTTAACTTAAGCAGGTGGTAGCCACTGGAAACTTTGAGCAGAAGAGTGATATTTTGTTTGTCTACAATGAAGAGAAATGAGTTTAGAAGCTGGAAGGCCAGTGACGTGAGTTGTTGACTGAGAGACAAAGGGGAACAGAACTCCGACAATAGAAGTTATAGTGAAGAGTGAGTAGAAGAGGGTTTGAGGTCACACTGAAGCAATGTTAGCTTAGGTTTAGGGTGCAGGAGATACAGTGCTTTCCAGGGAAAGTAGGAAAATGCCATCAAGGTTTCCATTATGCCTGTAGCCAGTAATGGAGGTACAGGGTATGAAAAAAGGAAGAACAGATTTCTTAGTGTTGTTAAGAAGAATATCAATTTAATTCAGATATACTGAGCTTGAGGTAGCAATGACATATTTAGACTAATATATCTGATGGGAAAATTAGTGAATGGGTGATTCAGTTTAGGAGAAGGAGTTAGGCCAAAGGTGTAAGGATGGAACTCAATAAATATATATTTCAATCCATGGGAGTGGGAGGGATCATTAAAGCAAGGAAAATATTGAAAAGAAGAGCCAGGATATTTCACAGAGAATATTGAGATATAAAGGGCCACAGTGGGAGAAAATCTAGAGGAACAGGCTAAGAAAGTATGGTCAGAAAAGGTACAAGGCAAATGACAAGATACATTAGATGAAGAAGGTATTTTATTAAGGAGATTGTGGCAAAAAGTATTTTAAAAATTTAGAAAGGCTAGGGATTCTGAAATATTTTAGAAAATATCAAGTATGTTAACTTGGTAAGATAATTCACAGTGTTTTGGGAAACATTTTAGGTATAGAGATAGAGATATAAACTTGATTGAATAAAACGCAAGATAGTAGAAAAGATATAGTATCAATAAAGTTTAATAAGTGGTATGTAAGTCTCTCTACTACAGTGTTGTTGTTTTATAAGGAGGAAAACCCCAGAATTTAAGATATTAAAATTTATTTATTAAAATATAAAAGTCTGTTGGGTAGGGTGGCTCACACCTGTAATACCATAACTTTTTAGAGGCCAAGGTGGGAGGATTGCTTGAACCTAGGAGTTCAAGTTTACAGTCAACCATGATTACACCATTGTACTCCAGTCTGGGTGACAGAGCAAGATCCTGTCTCTAAAAATTAATTAAATAAATAATATATAAAAGTTAATATTTGCAGCACTTTTGTATCACAGTCATTTCAAAGATAACTTATCTTTGAATAATTGGAAAACATATTTCATACACACGAGGCATAGCATTCATATCACTGAAAGATGAATAACTACTGTTACTAGTAAGTGTTAATGGCATTTGCACTTTTTGTTTTTTAAGATGGAGTCTCACTCTTTTGCCCAGGCTGGAGTGCAGTGGCGTGATCTTGGTTCACTGCAACCATTGCATCCCAGATTCAAGCTATTCTCCTGCATCAGCCTCCTGAGTAGCTGGGATTACAGGTGCCTGGCACTATACTGGGCTAATTTTTGTATTTTTAGTAGAGACTGGGTTTCACCATGTTGGACAGGCTGGTCTCGAACTCCTGAACTCAGGTGATCTGCCCGCCTCAGCCTCCCAAAGTTCTGGGATTACAGGGACATTTGCACTTTTTATTATTCTAGCATATGAGATTGTTTCTATAATAATTATGGTTAGTTATATTCACTTGGCAATTCCAAATTAAGAGTGCCAATGAATTAAGCAAAATGCAACTGACTTAGCATTAATCAGACAAAAATATTGAATACATAAACTTCTATCAACTTCTGTCATAGATATATTTTCAAAAATATCTTAATGAGTTAATTGAATTTATTTTCATAATGATGAAATTATATTGAAATCCAATAAACATGTACATAATAGCCATTATTTAGAATTCAGGTGATAGGGTATTTACAAGTATGTGTTTTCTGTCAAGGAGTATACTCACATTAAACACTTTTGAACTGGATTCATGTAATGCAAGACATTGCCATTATTGACAGTCACTGTGTCCTTTACACAGTAATTGCATTAAAATTATGCTTTTGTTCTTCAACTTTAGTAAAAACAATGTTATCTTTTTTTAACTTTTGTGTACTTATGCTAATAATACTTATTACTCTGCATAAAACATATTCTCCAATGTTTATGGAAATATATCTATTTTAATTCTACCTATCTTTAATTAACAAAGTAGAGAGGGATATCTTTCCAGGTAGTCATAATATCAGGTGGCATTATCCTAGCCCAAGTGTTTTGAACTTAAAGTGTTCTTACAATTTACTTTTATTCAGAATGTCACATCATTTTCTCATTTCATGAATGAGAAGGATGGAATAGGGTAGAGAGAGCATGGGTGTCAACATTAATCAATCTGGGGCAACATGGATGGAAAATATTCTATTCATGTTACCTACAAAGTTATTTTATCTCTCTGAATTTTTTTTCCTTCATCTCCAATATGGATTAATGGGATGCATTCTATAGGGGTTTTCTGAGGTTTAAATGTGGTAATGTATGTAATGTACTAGGAGAGTACCTGAAACATATTAAAAGTACAGTAAGTGATAGTTTTTATTATTGCTATTATTCTGTCAGATGGTACAATAGCTATTTAAGTTTATGACCTGGAGCAAGCCCAATAATGTGCATTAGCCTTCTCTTAAGCATCTTTTCTTTTCCAGTAAATGCACTAGAAATTACGAATTGATACAGTTAACCAGACTAGCAGATACTCCAGGTTATAAGGGAGACACCATTTTAGAATGGAAAGAACACAGACTTTGAGATCAGACAAACCACTGTTTACTTCTTTCCTCTACCTGACTGGTTAAGTTAGATCAATTATCTGGCTTTGTTTTCCACCTTAGAACAATGACACAAGTTTGGAAGTAAGAAGGCATTTATGAGGTTTTTCTACAGGTAATAAACAGAAAGTATGTACTGCCGTGACCTAAACGTGGCAGACATTCAAAAACTGTTAGTTCTCTTACCATTCTTTACCAGTTATTCACCTAAAAATGACATAACTTGCAGAAATTTTACTGGTCTAACATACTTATCTGTTTTCTGCAACTAAATGACAGCATGAAAGACAAAAAAGCAAGTATAGAAATAAATTATTTTATTATAGACATATTTTTTATTAGTTTGTCACTTATGTGTAGACAGCACGTACCAAAGACTATAAAAATGTTTTCAGCACCAAATTTTGGGTTACTTATGTAAACAGAACTTATTATACTTCATTTTATTATTGTGTATCAGGGGATTTCTCAAAAAGTTGATATTTTACATTCTTGAAATTAACATTATTTCCTATCACTTCTAAATTAAATGCTGTCACAGTATAGTTGCTTGTATTTTACACATTGCTTTGTTTTTACTTGGTAAGTGATCATTTAAATACATTTTAAAAACCACTGCAGTTTATGTCTGGTCTTTTTTTCTTTTGTAATTTACATAGCACCATCAGTGCTCAGAATTCATTAAAAATATATTGGTTGGCTGGGTGCAGTGGCTCACGCTTGTAATCCTAGCACTTTGGGAGACCGAAGCGGGCGGATCCCGAGGTCAGGAGATCGAGACCATCCTGGCTAACACAGTGAAACCCCATCTCTACTAAAAATACAAAAAAAACCAAAAAACAAAAAACAAAAACAAAAACAAAAAGCCAGGCATGGTGGCGAGCACCTGTAGTCCCAGCTACTTGGGAGGTTGAGGCAGGAGAATGGTGTGAACCTGGGAGGCGGAGCTTGCACTGAGCCGAGATCGCGCCACCACACTACAGCCTGGGCGACAGAGCAAGACTGCGTCTCAAAAAAAAAAAAAAAAAAAAAAAAGTATATTGGTTGGTTGGATCAAAAAGTCAAATTCTCAGGGAATTTTAAGAATCTTTAACTGTTTCAATGAAATTAGGGTAACTTAGGTCACTCCTTCTGAAAATTATACACAACTACCTGGTTTGTAAAATGATGGCAGCCCCCAATCATAGCTGAGATTAAGAGTACAATAGGATGGCATGTAATCCAGATTTTCTTCTGCCAATTATTACTGTATAGAGGACTAGCCTGATGGTGGGGGGAAGAGATTCTGACTAGGTTATTGGTCAAGTATGATTGTGGTTTAAGTCCTCTTAGGAGAAATTCAAGTTTCTTGACCTCTGATACGAGTTAGAATGAGAATACTGGATAGTGGGGTTTCTTTGCGAAGAGAGGATTGGAAGTCCCTCAGTGTAGTGAAAGTATAGGACAGGATCCCTTAGAATTAATATAAAGGCACATTAGACTGGCCCTTAATGAAGGAGGCACTGAGCATGTGGCACTTGAGAAAATATATCTTTCCTACTACAAGAGACAGTGTAGACTGTGAAATAGAGATGCCAATGAGTCATAAGGTAGATATCTTATATCTTTTCTAATTTTTTCATCAGAACTTTACACTGATAGTTTAAAATGCATTCAAGTGATGACAGCATTAAATGTTATCACAGTAGAATTGTTTCTGTTTTATGAGTTGTTTTGTTTTTACTTCATAGGTGATCATTTAAATTAGTTTTTAAAAAACACTACTGTTTATATCTTGTCTGTCTTTCTTGGTGTACATTGCACAGTTAGTTCTCAGAATTCATTGGTTACTTAGATCAAAAAATCAAATAGGTGGTTCCCATGCATGTAGTTCCTATGTACCTAAACAGCAAAAAAGTATATATTAATGGGAAGTGATAAAACTATTAAAAGCATTCCTATATACCAATAAAGACCTAGCTGAGAAAGAAATCAAGAAAACAATCCAATTTACAATAGCTGCAAAAATAAAATACTTACAAATGAATTTAACTAAAGACATGTATAATCTCTTCAAGGAAAACTACAAAACACTGATGAAAGAAATTGTCAATGCCACAAACAGATGGAAAACATTCCATGCTCATGAATTAGAAGAATTAATATTGTTACAATGACCGTTGTGCCCAAAGAAATCTACAGATTCAATGCAATCTCTACCAAAATACCAATGCCATGTTTCACAGAATTAGAAAAAGAATCCTAAAATTCATATGGAGCCGTAAAAAAGAACCCAAATAGCCAAAGCAATCCTTAGCAAAAAGAACAAAACTGGAGAAATCACATTACTCAATTTCAAATTATATTATAAGGCTATAGTAACCCAAACAGCATAGTACTAGTATAAAAATAGATGCATAGATCAATGGAATAGAATGGATTGCCCAGAAATAAGGCCACATATTTTAAACCAACTGATTTTTGACAAAGCCAACAGAAACATACATTGGGGAAAGAACTCTCCTTTCAATAAATGGTGCTGAGAAAATTGAATTTTCATGTGCAGAAGAATGAAATTAGACCCCTATCTCTCATTGCATATAAAAATCTACCCAAGAGGGATTAACATCTTAAGCATAAGACCCTAACTATAAGAATACTAAAAGAAAACCTATGGAAAACTCTTCTGGACATTGGTCTAGGCAATCAATTTATGACTGAGACCTCAAAGTCACAGGTAACAAAAAACTAAAGTAGATAAATGAAACTTAATTAAACTAAAAACCTTCTGCACACCAAAATAAATGATCAACAGAGTGAACAGACAACCTGCAGAGCGGGAGAAAATATTTGCAAACTATTCATCCATCAGGAGACTAACATCTGCAGTATACCAGATATTAGAATATACTGTTTATCAGAATATACTGGAAGAACTTGAACAACTCAGTTTTTAAAAATCCCACTAAAAAGTGGGCAATGGACATGAATAGGCATTTTTAAAAGAAGACATACAAATGGTTAACAGGTATATGGAAAAGAGCTCGATATCCACTACGCAATTGGTGGGAATGTAAATTAGTACAACCTTTATGGAAAACACTATGGAAATTTCTCAAAGAGATAAAAATAGAACTTCCATTCAATCCATCAATCCAACTGCTGGGTATCTACCCAAAGGAAAAAAAAAAAAAAAATCAATATATCAAAAGACACCTATACTCATGTTAATCATAGTACTATTCACAATAGCAAAGATATGGAATCAAACTTAGTGTCCATCAACAGAAGAATGGACAATGAAAATGTATGGTGTATATGTATACAATATAATACTATTCAGCCATAAAAAGAATAAAATTATATGTTTTGCAGCAGTGTGGATATAACTAGAGGTCTTTAACTTAAGTGAAACTAGGTAGGCACAGAAAGTCAAATACCACATGTTCTGATTCATAAGTGGGTGGTAAAAATGTGTACACATATATGTCGAGAGTGGAATGATAGACAAAGGAGATTTGTGAAGGTTAGGAGGTGAGAGGAGGGTGGATGATGAGAAATTACCTAACGGGTGCAATGTGCGTTATTTGGATGTTGGATATCCTAAAATTCTTGACTTGATCACTATGCAATCTATGCATGTATCAAAATTGCACATGTACCCTATAAATTTGTACAAAAAAATAGCATATTGGGAAAGGGTGAGGGAAACTAGGCAATACTTGGAGCAATGATACCAAAAAGTAAACTATCTATTGTTTCTGATGCATAATTGGACCTAGCCAAAAAGATGCCATTGCATCCTCTGAAATGAAAAGTCCCAGAGAATCTGGCTGCAAGGCTGAGGAAAAATATAGAGATGATCCTGTTGATCTCAGCCTTGATATTGAACGTTGTAAAAAAAAAAAAAAACATAAGGAGAGAGATCTTAAACGAAGTAAATCGAGAGAATCAGTGAATTCCCAAGACTCCATTCACTCGAGGGAAAGGTCAGCAGAGAAAACAGAAAACTCATAAAGGATCAAAGAAGCAGAAGAAGTACGGGAGGGTGAGAGGCAGGTCCAGATCCTCCTCCTCTTCCTCTCAGTCATCTCACTCCTACAAAGCAGAAGAGTACATTGACGAGACAGGGAGAACACCACGGGCTTTGAGAAATAGAGACTGGGGACCAAAGACTTTGTGTCCAAGTGAAAGAGGAGGTGGCAGAGCTTGAGGAACCTTTCAATTTCGAGCCAGAGGAAGAGGCTGGGGCAGAGGCAACTACTCTGGCAACAATAACAACAACAGCAACAACAATTTTCAAAAAAGAAACCGGGAAGAGGAGTGGGACCCAGAGTACACACCCAAAAGCAAGAAGTATTGCTTGCATGATGACCTCCGGGTCAGCGCCGGTTCATGTTCTGGAAATCAAGCAAGTGGGCCCATGACAAGTTCAGTGGGGAGGAAGGGGAGATTGAAGACAAGAGTGGGACAGAGAACAGAGAAGAGAAGGACAATTTACAGTCCACAACTGAGTAGGGGCCACTCTTGACGGGATTCATTGCTCCGGGAGAGAGGCGCTGGGAAGATGGCTGGCGAGGAGCTAAACAGAGGAACCTCAAGAAGATTCTGAAAATCCTACCTCCACCCCTCACCAGCCATGCATATTGTACTACCGTGGAAGGCATCCCTGGCGCTGCCTCCCACTGGACAGAGGAGGCTGGCCGTGGAGTTCGGGGGTCAGGCCCTGCTCTTGAGCGGAACACAACGCATTGGGCTTTAGCTGTTTTTCTAATTTGTTGTTGGTGTGTGGGGTGGGGGCAGGGGTAGCATGGGAGAACGATGCTTGGATTAAAATGATTTTATTTTTAATAGACTATTTTTTAAGCAGTGTTAGATTTACAGGAAATTAAGCAGAAAGTACAGAGTTCCCTTATGTTCCCATTCTCCTACTATTTTCCTCTATTATTAGAATCTTGCACTAGTGTGGAAAATTAGTTACGATTAATGAACCAATATTGCTACATTATTATTAACCAAAGTCCATAGTTTACATTAGGATTCACTCTTAGAATTGGACATTCTTAGGATTTTTAACAACTATGTAGAGATAGTTATCCACCATTACCGTATTATATAGAATAGTTTTACTACCCTGAAAATTTCATGTGCTGCGTCTATTTCTCCCTTCCGCCTCCCAAATCCCTAGCAAAGACATATCCTTTTACTGTCTCCATATTTGTGCTTTTTGGAGAATGTTATATAGTTGGAATCATACCATATGTAGCCTTTTCAGTTGGGCTTCTTTTACTAGCAATAAGTGTTTAAGTTTTCTGCATGCCTTTTCATGGCTTGACAGCTCATTTCTTTTGAGTGCTGAAAAATATTCCATCCTTTGGCTATACTACAGTTTGTTTATTCACTTACCTATTTAAAGGCATCTTGGTTGCTTCCAAGTTTGGGCAGTTATGAATATTCATGTGCATATTTTTGTGTGGATGTAAGTTTTTAGTTCATTTGCGTAAATACCAAGGAGCATGTTGCGGGATCATATGGCAAGAATATATTTAGTTTTATAAGAAACTGCTAAACTGCCTTCCAAAGTGGCTGTACCATTCTGCATTTCCACCAGCAGTGAGTGAGAGTTCCTGTTTCTCCACTCCTCACAAACTTTTGGTGTTTTTAGTATTTTTTATTTTAGCCATTCTAATGGATGCATATCTTGTTTCAATTTGCAGTTCCCTACTAACATGATGTTTCATCTGCTTGTCATCTGCAGATGTTCTTTGGTGATAGATCTGCATTCTGTTAATTGTAGGAGTAATAGTAGCAAGACTATGTAGCTAACTCTTAGCTGGCAGAGTTCAAAGTCTCAATCCAGACTGTGCTGCACATATTCCACTTTTTATTGTTCTGATAGAATGACACATACTGAAGATAATTGTTCAATAATGAAAAAAAAAACCACATGGGAATTAAGTAAGGAATAAATGTAGATGGTCTTACACTTTGCTCCCCCTTGAGAGAAATATCTTGGGAGTTATGAATGATATCTTAAAGTAGAAGGAAATAGGCAAATATAATAAAGATTACATGAAGCCTGCAAGCTGGGGAGATTTTCAAGTGTAATACATACCTCCTGTATCCCTAGCAGACTCTGGTACTGTTAATAAATCATGTAGCTGCATATCTACTTTTCCTTGCTTTGCACTGAGGAAGCTATAGTCTAGGAAAAAGTGGGAGATGCAACATTTTTCTGAACTTCTGGGAAACAGTGAAGGTCCACTGTGCTGAAGCCCTAGTAAGTTGACCTGAAACCAAGTTGTTAAGTCAGCCTGCTACTTAGGTTAGTCCCATGACCTTCCCATTGACGTAAATTGTTGAGCACACTCAGAAAGGAGATAGGTAAACAATGACCCAGAAGTGGATGGTGGTGTGCATGAGAATAGAAATATAGTACACTATTAACAGCCTAACCTAGAACGATACTGCCTGATGGAAAATTAAATTTCCCAAGCAAATGTATTGGGCACAGACATTGATTATGTAGCTGAAATAATTTAACTTATGGTATGTGGCCAATACAGGGCTTTCTAATTGTTCTGTGTAGTCTGTATAAAATGTTTTCCCTTGGGCCATTATAGCACTAGCAATAACAGGACATTCTGAGTGTTGTAGATGGATGTGTTTGTAGGTATGTTCCCTATTGTACCAGAGAAGAAGTGGTATCAGAACACACATAGTGACTATTTGATTTGCATTATTTAAAAGTTATTTTTATTTTCTCTGCAAAAATCATAAATGTTACAGAGTTCCACTGTATTCAGGGATTTACAGATTAGTTGCAAAGAATTGAATGCATAGCTTAGAATGAAAGAAGCACCTAATCAATAACTAGTTAAATAAATATACATTTGTGTGCATTTGTCTGTATGTGTGTGTGTGTAGTCAATAAAAAGATGTTTAATAACAGACTTCTGAGTCAGAAGTACATGAATTTTGACCTAATTTTGTTATTTATTAGGAATATGATTTCTAATCTCTCGTTTATTTTGTAGCTATACGATATGATATTAGTAACTACCTCTACAGATTATTTTAAAGATAGCTTGAGATAAACCTATAGTGTACTTAGATGGTGCCTGGCACAAGCCAGTGCTCAGTAAATGTTATCCCTTACTTGGCTATAATCCTGGTATGAACTGCTCACTGGTACAGAATTTGTCTCCTGAATCTGTCTGCGTCCTTTCCTTTTTTACTTTGTTTCCTTTTCCTCCTTGGATCTGCATATGAATGTCAAGCTTCTCTGCATCTGACATTGCTCTGTTCTGTACCTGTGGTCAGAGTCAACAGAGAAACTACAAAGCTCAGCCTTACTGTAAGGTTGTTCAAAGTATGGTTTTTAAATGCAGGCATTCTGCCTCAGTGTTTTAATTGTACTTGTGATTGTGCATCTTAGTCAGGTAGGCAGTGCTGGAGGTTTGACTCTCTAAGTGGGACTGTGGGTTCCAAAGTTCCTTTGCTTGGAAAACCCGATATTATTTTTGGCAAGACTTTTCTCCTCAGTGATGCTGTGAATGAAAGGATGTTGAAAGTGTACGATTAATGATGAGACTTCCTTTCTTAAACTCCTCTCCTAAGATGCATTGTGTGTGTATGTGTGTGTGTGTGTGTGATATATATGAATATCCCACTTTCACACGTCAATATATGTGATTCAAAATATTCTGAAGGAAATGAAAATGTAGAATGGGAGAAGGAAATCTCCCACCTTGAAGGAGAGACAACTATTCAACTATTTCATGTCCATTACAACCCATTTATTTGTACGTTCTTTAAAATTTGTGAAGCGCTTGTAAATTTATGTCAGAATCACAATAATAATTTGATGCACCTTTATAGGCATAATCACACACATATACATGTCTGCATATCTAGATGCATGAATATATATATATATATGCACATGCAAATAATGCAATAATATATGGCTAAATTATCACACAGGACTTCATCATTTACCTGATATTATGAAAATTATACCTCCTAAAATATGTTTTTATGTGGTATTTCTAGTAGTGACTTTATAAAATGTGTGCAGTTATACACATTTTTACTAAAATATTATACAAATTTTACATTAAGATTTTATTTTACAAAGTTTTGTGCCAAGCTTATGTTCATCAATAACCCACTCATAAAAGCTATTATGAAAGTCCTTGCATTACCTTCCACTAACTTACAGCTTTTATTTTAAGACCCTTTTTATGTCTAACCATCTTCCTGTGTTTGCCACTCTGGTGCCTGTACAATGTTTTCAAACTGCAATGCTTGCACAAATTTCCAAGAAGTACTTTTCTAATAGCATCTACCTGCCAGCATATCCATGAACACTATTTCTCTAAAACATTACTTGTCAATGGTTTCCATTGGTTATGACACCATTAAGGCAAGAATGGTAATAGACCCAGATGGAATAATATGGATTACAGGTATCTATATAAAAACATATATCACATTGCACAACTATTTCAGGGGATTCCATTCACAGTCTGAATTAAGTGACCTTTGTATTCCCCAGTTTGTGTTAATCAAATTCAACTGAGGAAAATTGGCAGACACTTAGTACCTATTTTATGGCAAGGTCTGTGTGTCAGGTGCAGGGGAACAAACATGAATAGCACAACGAGGTCCTTCAAGGAGTTCTCTATCCTGTGTAAATAAGTTATTTGAGGCTAGTGAACGTATTACAAAAATATAAACATATATGGATGTAAAATGGAGGAGGGAGTAATTCTCTTGCAAAATGAGACAGGGAAGGAAAACTTTCATAAGACACAAGTCTGAAAGGTAATCAGTTTACAAATGGAGAAAGGTTATAGAGAGACAGAATTCCAGGCAGAGAAGGAACAGTTGTGAAAAAATTGAATGGCATGTTTCCAGGGATAGAAAGAAGTTTGGAGTCATAAAAAGTAGGGAATAATTTGGGGTGGGAAGAAGGGTGGATATGAGTTTGGAGAAGAAGGGAATGGATGGATGACAGAGTCTTTTCGTAATAATAAGAAGTTTATTTGCTGTTTTCTGATTCATAGAATCTAGGAGCTCAAGTCTATTTGGGTTTATAAAATATTGTCAGGAATGAAAGGATGTATTTGTAAATGTTAAGCCAGATGTGAATATATGAGTTTTATATGATAGTTCATCTAAATGAGCTATTATAATTCTCCTTGCAAACTTTCCAAGAGAAATGCTATCTTAGGTAGTGCTAATTAAATGCAGTAATTTCGATAGTGTAGCATCCTTTCAGGTTTATTAATAAGAATGATGTAATATTTTATTTTTTCCTCTGCTGTTTTGAGTAAAGTAATATTAAAATAAGTAAAGCTTAAATATATGTACATCTATTTAAATGTACAGGTATAGAACTCATCCCTGATGAGTTCTGTGAAAGGGAATACAAATGAGGAGAGTAGATGAGGCATGATATAAAGGCCGGCTGTACTCAACTCTTCTCTGTTGTGAACTACCTTGTTAAGAGAAGCAACAACACTCCCTTACCTTGCTTCAAGTCCATCACTTGCAATCAGGTAGAGACCAGGTTCAACTGGAAACAAAAAAATCACATAAAGGACAATACCGTTGGCTGAATGCAGCGTCTAGCTGGCCAAAATTGGACTATGGGGCATTGATTGACAACCTTTGCCTTTGACAATCATATCAGGTCTTCAAAAACATGAAGCTTAAAAATGGAGGGTAAAAAAGATTTTTAAAAGATTCTTTTTTTTTTTTTTTTTTTTTTTTTAGTTTTAGAGCATGGCTACATGAAAGTATATGTAACAACAAATTCAAATTAAAATGTCTAAGCAGCCATGTTTCCAGCCAACATCAACATTTCTCTATGCACTGTGCTTCATTTGTTCTCATTACTTCATGGGTCCTGTGGAGAGAGGAGTGATGAGGATTAAGGCATCTGCTGTTCATGAACTGGCACAGATAATCACAGAAATGCAGCAAAGATCAGAAGATCCAATGACTATCGAACAGCTTCTTTTGAGAGTTTGCTGTGGTGACTGCATACCTCTAATGGGAGAGTCATCAAAATGGATTTGGATTTATGAAATCAAATAATTCATAAGGAGAGCTTTGACTATTGCTAAGATACATTTCTCTCCCTGTCTCTTAATGCAATATTTAATCTAATTTCTTTAGTTCTCTCAGCTTGTTTTATAAGAGAAGTGATTTTGAACTGCTTCAGCTGTGCAAGTTCCACGAGAAGAGAATAAATATTATGAAGCAGACAAGGTGGTTCTTCAACCTTGATTGATCAAGCACTGCAGAATCATGAGTCATGATTTCCCGAATCATGAAAGTCATGATTTCCCGAATCACGATGAAAGTTTTCAGAGCTTTCAAGACCATTCTTATTGAAATAATTTTCTACCTTGATAGCATCATCGAAAAGCTAAATTATTTTGAGCATTTTATGAAAAATGTGGAAATTGGAGTGAAAATTACTCTTGTGCCATGTTATTATAAATGAGATGAATCTCCTTTGTTAGTCATTTGCTGAATACTTGGGAGTGCTATCAAAGAGCCATTCTTTTAACAGCTTTATTGGATAGAATTCATATAGCATGCAATCACCCATTTAAAGTGTACAATTCAATGGCTTTTAGTGTATTCACAGAGTTGTGCATCCATTACCACAATCAATTCAAGAACATTTTCATTACCCCAAGAAGAAATCTGCATCCCTTAGACATCACCCCAAGTCCTGGGCAAATACCAATCTACCTTTTCTCTCTATTTGCGTAGTCTGGACGTTTCATATGAATGGCATCATAACTTGCATGATCCTTTGTGACCTTTTATTTCACATATCATGTGAAATAATATTAAACATATCATGTTTACAAAGTCTATCCATGTTTTACATGTATTACTGCTTCATTTCTTTTTATTGCTAAACAGTATTCCGCTGGATAAATACACTTCCTTTTGTTTGTTCCTCAGTTGATAGACATTTGGATTGTTTCTACCTTTTGACTATTACAAATCATGCTACTATGAACATTCATGTGCAAGTTTTAGTGTGGATATGTATTTTCATTTCTTGAATGTATACTTAGGAGTTAAATTGCTGGATCTTATGGTAACTGTATTTTTAATTGTCTGAGAAACTGCCAAACTGTTTGAGCCTTATTATTATTATTATTATTATTATTATTATTATTATTATTATTTTGAGATGGAGTTTTGCTCTGTTGCCCAGGCTAAAGTGCAGTGGCGCTCTCTTGGCTCACTGCAACCTCCGCCTCCCAGGTTCAAGTGATTCCCCTGGTTCAGTCTCCCAAGTAGACGGGTTTACAGGCATATGCCACCATGCCCAGCTAATTTTTTGGAATTTTAGTAAAGGCAGGGTTTCACCATGTTGGCCAGGATGGTCTCGATCTTCTGACCTCGTGATCTGCCTGCCTCGGCCTCCCAAAGTGCTGGGATTACAGGCGTGAGCCACCGCGCCCAGTTGAGCCATATTTTTTAAACCCAGCACAGCTTAATACATATTATATTTTTTTTATGAATTTCAGATATAACGTAATTATCATTTAAGAACATGTAATTAGAAGATAAGTAATTAAAATATAGGAATGTGCTTTAGGGGACCTAATTCATAAAAATAAAAGTGCATTTAGGAAGAAAATCTGCTGAAATAATCATGAACACACTTAATAGGATGCCAACAAGAAGTTCCTTTCGGGTTTTTAATCTGATCGCATAGTGAAGGCTTCAATAAAGAAAAGAATAAAGTAGTTGGGATGGCAGAGCTTTCATGACTTATCACATGTATTTTAAAGTTGCAGAGAAATCTAAATTATACCAGTAAAAACTTTCAATGCTAATCTGTTTTGAAGGTGCCTATATCCTTTTTACAGCTTAGTGGGTGGAATAACAATACTTCCTTGTATTCTTATAGTACTCTGTAATTCCCCAAGCACTCATGCATACATGTTCTTTCACTAAATTCTCACGATTTCTTCATTAATATAGGGTATTCTTCTCCTTTAATGAAAGAATAAACTCAGGTACTGAAGTTAAGTGATTTAACCCAAACCACACTCTTAGTATAAAACTAGCAGCCAGGACACATATCATGGTGTCTTTTGATGTTATGATATACATAAAAACGAAATTTTCTATAAAGTCCTTTAAAGTATGCTTCTAATATTTTGATTGAAAAAGCCAAGGTCAGGGAAAATACTCTCCAGTTTTGTGAAGATTAAGTCTCCAAGATTTAAATTAGCATTATATGGTATAAATAATAGGTGACAACAGAAATTTGTATTTAATATTTTCACACAAGTATAGGGAGATAGAGTAAATGATTATAGACTTGTGTTTTGAAAAATATTTTGACTATGTAATGTGTTGACTGATCACTTTACCATGTTCTTGAGATTTTGCCATTTTCTCTCATAGTTTCCTTCACTTTTCTAACATAAATGATAACATATTTTATCTATAAAATCTGTTGCCCTATAATTAAATATAAGTATGTTCCCATATTGTTTCATGATGCAGTGCATCTTATTTAAAAGTATAAAGTGCTGCTTCAAGCTATAACTAAATATTCAGTTTCAGTATATTTACATTTTTAAATTCATTTTGTAAAGGGTTATACAGATTTTTACCATGAATTTTTGTGAAAATACATAACACAGGAGTTTAAACTGAACGCCATACAACAGAACATTCTAAATCTTCCTCATCTGTGTGTCTCCCAAAAAACCTGACAGGGCACCCTCTTTCCCTCTCCCCATTTCTCTCTTCTTCTCTCTCTCTCCCCTCCACCCCCACCACACAAAATTTTCTTTTCTTCTCCTTTATACTCTCAGATTTCTTTCACTGTCTCTTCAAATGTCTCTCATTATGCTCAGTGGTTCTTTTCTCTTCTATCCCACCTCCCTTGTCTGACCACCTGTGTTGTGTTTTGATACAGTATTGCAGTCTACCTTTAATTTCAGGAAATCTTTTTCAAGTATATAAACCTATGTAATTTCATGAATAGGCATATTATCAACAATAGAAAATGCTGACTTTCACTGTGTCCTTTAAAGGGAGAATTGCATTCCAGCTGTAGTTTTCCTTTTCTTTTCTTCCCAGAAAGAATCCAAGTGAAAACCTGCAAGCATCATTATATTTGTCCGCAGGCAGCTAAGCTGATATATTTAGTGTGGACTGCTGTATGGGATACAGCTGTGAAATGAGCTAAAATGTATTATTGCAGGTAAAAGAACTAGTATAAATGCATTCAAATGAAATCCTTTGCAAGCATTACAGTAAATAGACTTCGGAAACATTCTCATCCTGTCTCATGTACTTTAAAAACGACTTTTCTGAAGATACTATATGTCTTAGGGCATGTGATGAAGGAGATGAAAATTAGGACTGTCAGTATTCAGGGATTTATACAGTAGGTTTCTCTTACCACTAGTACAATAGGATTTTTAATTTGAATTCATATATATGCTTGGTTCTTCCTAAATCTTGGGCCAATGTAAAAAAGTATCTTGAGGAGGAAGAAAACTAGCTACTCCTAAATGCATCATGAGCACACAAACCATTTCACTCCTTAAGTATAAAGATAGCAATTTTAACCCAGAGGAAAACTTGAAATATTCTTTCTATTTTGAAGGTCTTTACATAACTTGGGTACAGTGCATGTCATTGTTTTAAGTTTGTGTATATGTGTGTGTGTTTGTGTGTGAGTGCTTGATAATTCTATTGGTTTAATGTGCATAGGAAATTTGTTTTCTTAATCTAAGTCAGGTTAATGGACAAAAGAGACATTACACACAAATCACCAAGTTTTAAAATATTGTAAACTAATAAAATATCCTTAACACTAACATCATATGCCATATAATTTAATCTGCAGCTTATTGTGATGCAGAAATGTCTTCAGAAGTTTGAAGTTCAGCATCTTCATTATGAATAAAAACGTATTGCTGTAATAGAACAACGAGGAAGTTCTGGGAAAAAATTTTAGTTGGCAGAAGGCTGAATTAAACCTGATTTGAGGAGTCTTTTAGTCTTCCTAATTTAATTGTGTACTTTTAAGGGATATTTAAATGTTTCAAACTTTTTCTGAATGGTTTTCTACATTCAAAAATTTATGGAGACTGTTACTGTTCTATTCACATCCACATTTCTGAAAGTTGAAATTGAACCATCCTAGGGCCGAGCTAATATTGTCAATAATTTTGTGTACATGTACGTGTTTATGGTATTTCTCTTATTATTTGTTGCATCATATTAAGTCAACTGGAATGGAAAGTTAAATCTGAGGTGAAGACAAATTGTTTGATATTTCTTCTTTCTAGCAGAGTTATTCTCCCCATTTCCCAATTTTGATCTATTACAAATAAAATAGTAACATCAGCATTGGGGTGGTGCCCTCTAAGCCCCTTTATTTACTACACAAACATTTTACTGAACTTTAGCTATGGGGAAGTATAGACATGTATGAGCTCATAATCGTTCAAGGAGATGTAGACATAACAATTGTAATCAGGGTAATCGGGGCTATCACTGAAGGGGAGTGACCAGCTTATCTGAGCTGGAGATGGGCAAGGAAGGGCCAAGAAAAGGCTGATATTTACATTTGTACTGGCCTCCAAAGGTTGTGCAAAACTCTGAGAGATGAGAGGTGAAGGGACATCACATGGCAAAGGCACAGAGACAGCTATCTGAATGGCTTTCACACTCTGAATAGTTCATTCTTTACCCATAAAACCCTAGGAGAGCTCTCTGCTGGTGCTCTCAACAACATCAGGGATTCTTGCCAGTTTTACCTCTTGTTCTTTCTAAATCTGCCAGATGTATGCTAAGAGCCAGTTTCTACCTGGTCTGGATTTCCTTGATCAGTTGCTTATAATGTCTCCGTAGGATTGTCTGCTTGAGTTCTAAATGCTGATTTGTTCCTATCCCATACTTTTTCACGTTCCTCAGTTTCATGCTATTTGACCAAATGGTTAGTTTGTTCAACTTTCTTATACAACCCACTGTTCCAGAACCCCTACCTTCAACTTGAGCCCCAAAATGTAGAATAAAATCAAATATTAGGTACAATTCTCAGCTCTATTTATCTTGAACCATGTATCACACCGTTTATGCTTTGGTACATATAAGACTCAACTTTGGGCCTTAGCAGGAAAACCAATGAACATTTGTATGTAAGGAATACGTTGTTAGTATATACATTAGGCCTAGAAATTAAGGAATTAAGCAAGTTCCAAAACTACTTAAAATAGTTCCCTTGAGTGTAGGAAGTGCTTTAGCTCTAGCTTACCTAATGATATAATAATGCTTACTGAAATATTTACCATAGTTAATTCTTATTGCTCCTCTTCACATAAAATAAAATTTCATACATTCCAAAGCCTGTGACCATAAGGCTATGAAAATTTTCCTGCAATAAGTGAACTATGCTTTTTTATACACTCACGGGAAACCACACAAAAAAGAAAAATCCTTGTGAAGAGTAAAATGTAATATCATCTTTGAAGTGACTGATAGATAAGCAACAGACAGCCATAACTATAATAGTCGATTACAGAATCCAAAAATGACTCTCCTGTCAAGATTTAGTTCAAACATCACTTGCTCTATGAAGCTTTTGTGATTCTCCTCCCTGACTTATGTCAGCACTTTAACAACAATACTCTATTTTTATTTTCACCTGTGTATTCAGTGTCTGCCTCCAACAAGTTACTGGTAATGATTTTGGGTACTTTATTGTTTAGGTGTCTCTTACCCTTATCATGAAAATGTGAGCTTCTTGAGGCAAAAGCTGTCTTAGTCATCTTTGTTAACTCAGCATGTATTATATACTAGGTATCAGTACATGGTTGATGAATGAATAAATTACTTAAACTTAATTTAGCTTATATAATGTTATATCACGTTTTTCACTTCATAACTCTCATGATGATTTTCCTATTTTATAAAATATTCCCGGAAAATTTGATATATTTTAATGGTGTATCTATTATACGTATGGTTCAAGTATTTAATATTCCTTTAATACTGGCTATTTGGGTTATTAGCTTTTTTATTATGAAATTATGCTATACATGATATTCTTGTAGTATATCTTTTTTGCCGATCTCTGAGTTATTCCTTATGGTGCATTCTTAGAAATTCAGTTCTTTAGTTAAAAGGAGGAATATTTTCAAGACTCCTGATACAGATTGTCAAATTATTATAGTTTATACACATGCTAGTAAAGAATAAAGAGCCTAGCTTACATGACCAAACTGGGCATAACAGTTTTAAAACCTTTGCTAACACAACAAATCTCAAGCCATCTCTCTCAGTATTATTAATTTTAAAAAAGTGATATCTTTTAAATATGATAGAAAAACCTATATATTTTTTTCATTTTGATGTATAGTTGTGCCTTAATTCATTTTGTGCTGCTATAACAGAATGCCCAATACTGGGTAATTTATAAGGAACAGACAATTTATTTCTCACAATCCTGGAGGCTGGGAAGTCAAAGACCAAGGTGTTGGTTCATGTGTCTGGTGAGGGCTGCACCTTCTGAAGGTGAGGAATGCTGTGTCCTCACATGGTGGAACGTGAAAGGACAAGAAAGAGCAGACCTCTCTATGGACCTCTTTTATGAGGGCCTTAATCCCATTCACCGAGAGGAAGTCCTCATGAGCCTAATCACCTCTTAAAGGCCCCACATTTTAATATTGTCACATTGGCAACAACTGAATTTCGGAAAGGACACATTCAAACCATAGCTCTCTCTCTCTCTCTCTCTCTCTGTGTGTGTGTGTGTGTGTGTGTGTGTTTGGTCTCTTTCTAAACTGTCCTGCAGAAGTTAGCACCCTGGCATATCAGAACAGTTTAGGATGGAGAAGGAGACTTTCACAGAGTTGTGTATGGAAAAATGTGTAGATGAGTGGTGCAGTGAGAGGCCCTCTGGAATTCTTAGGACAGAGAAACAATGGGGAGCACAGAAGACAGGTATGGGAGTGGGTTTCAGTATTGCTCTGACAGTGTTTTGTTTGTTGGGTGTCATTTATTTTGGTATTACTTAATTTAGAATTATTGGTTCTTATTGATATCTGAGAAAATAGTCTTAGAAAGTTAGCTTTGCAGGAGACCAACATTTTTGGCAAAAAAGATGAATTTAACTAATGTGTTTTAGTAGTAGCAAAATATTATTGATTTAAAACTTAAGTCTTTTACAGAGTGTATGAGACTAAGCCTTAGGTATTATAAATCTTTTCCTGAAAAATAAAAAGTATACTGCATTAATTTCAGTCATTAATTACTGCTATTAATAATTCAAGTCCCTTCTAAAATGGTTTATTCAAAATAAATTTGGGGCTTGGGTAGACTAAAAATTACATTATTTAATGTTATTCTAATTGGTTTACTGTTATATAAATCTTCAAATGAAAAATTTTATAAAATCAATAATTTGTTTTATAATTTTACTTCATTTTATTTTATATATTCTTTTTATATCATCTGTAAGAAAGCGGGGTTTTACTTGATTAATACTACAAAAATAATTATAGTCCCTCTTAATATCCCAAATAAGTAGTATATTTGGGAATACTTTCCTCTCTCAAACATTTATTTCAGGGTGTTATTGCAACCAGTAGCTAACAGCCAGTTTGAAATCTTGATGCAAATAAATTTCCACCTTGATCACTTTCACACCCAGTCTCTCACGGGTTTTAGTACTAGGTTTGTATCCTGTGATCCCTATGGCATCAACACATATGGCTGCCCCCAATTACCACGTGCAATGGAGAAGGGCTGAGGAATACAAAGATTCTACAAAACTTCCTTAGGAAATGCGTTGTTTTGTTAAAACACTTCAGAGTAAAAAAGTAGTTAGTAGTGATCACTTTGGTCCATGTCATAATGTCAACACCAAATATTAAATAAGACAAGTGAGAGATAAAGAAGAAAAAAAATATATATATATGGAGAGAGAGAGAGAGAGAGAGATTGATTTCAGTCTTCAAAAGTAAAAATGCTGCATTCAATATTTTGTGCAAATGAGAAATTATACCTGAGGTCTGAGGTTAGCAGTGGAGAAAAAGACCTGAAGATCTAAGGGTAGCAGATGAGGAACTTAGAAGGCCTAAAAGGCACACATTAGCAGCAGAGGGGAAAGCTCGGGGCTAGCACTTGCTTATTCTTAACTGTGTACTGGGCACCTTTCCTCCAGCTTTGGCTCACTATCCAGTGTCCATGAACCTTTTCTGCCTGCTTTCCCTCAGGTCCTGAACAGTGCTCTGTTTTTCTGAAATTACCAGTAACAAGTGGATCATCTAAGAACTGCTGGACAAAACATTGATCTGTTTTAATAAAGGATATTTTTCATTCAAGTTTCAATTAGAAACATCCCTTAGGCAGTGTAAATACGTAGCTGTCACCTGCAGCATCGCCTGCCATACTCCTGCCTTTTTATTTATCTAAAAAATATATATTGTATACCCACAACCACTTTTAAACTCTGTGGAGTAAAGCCGAAGTCCCTGTTTATAACCCTAAATGTATTTCCTTTTCACCGTCTTTTTGGGAAGATGAACTCTATAGTCCAAGGTGTAAAAGTTCTTTATTTTGTACATTGAAATCAATTTAGGGAGTTATTTTTATTTAAATATTTTTATTCTTCCTGAAAATAAAGAAAAGGTATATGTGGAATTTAATTGCATAGATTGAGGTTTGAGCACAATTAAAAATCAATGTTTTAAAAACATGGAGTGGAGCCACGGTTCCTGACCCGCATAGTACTTATTAACACTCGGAGGAAGACTTACATGAATTATTCAGCTGATCATAGAGTATTAAGTAGATTCTAATTTGTTTACAAAAATCAAATGTGCTTTAGCAATCACAGAGAAAACCTGAAAAGATAAGCCTTGTAGGTCAAAAAACCATTACAATTAGAACTGCTTTTGTTAATGAAGGTCAGACTAAAAATAAAGGATCCGTCACTGAATAGTTTTCCACTTTGTACTTGCAGACATCTGAGATCCTGTAGTACAAGTATAATTTACAATATCTTTTTCTCAAAACAAGTTATCCATTAGTTATAGTCCAAACAAGTGAAATATAAATGTTTAAAATTGCAGGTATTTGTAAATTTGTCTTAAAGTTGAAATCACTGTGTTTATTTTACATTAAAAGGAAGATACTAGTTGACATTTTAAAACCACATAATGAGATGTGAATGAATAAAAATTACCAATAAATCCCTTCATCTGTGCAATACATAGGGAAATTATATTCTTTAAAGAAGCTTTAGGGAGGTGTGAAAGAATGTTACAGAAGAATTATTCTCTATTTTTCTCTGTAGTTCTTTATTTTAAAGAATAAGAATATTATTCATAATATAGAGCCCACTAAAATCTGTGTAGATTTTTGTGTATATGCGTTTTTGTCTGAAAACATTACATTAACAAGATACAGAATTACAGCCACAAGTAAAATACCGAGTAGATATACTTTTATTGGGTAGACAATAAATAATGTGTAATGTTTCTATTAGTATTTTGACAGTCATGGGATCGGTCAGTAGTATACAGAAAAGGGATAGTCTCATTTCCTTCAACTCTCCTTTGGAATGAGAAGAAGTATAAATATATTATTGCAGTGGGAACATGAATGCTTCAAGAAGGCTTCAGTAGTAAACAAGAGGAGGAAGTTTGGATGTATGGACCAAAAGCTGGGTACTCAAGGACACTAGTAGAGGCTCAGGCAGGTAGATATATGGTGACAACTCTAGACATAGTGACTACAATATCGGCCCTAGATTAATTGTAACCTTCCGTAGGGAACCAATGCAAGGTTCCAGCTCTTTACCCAATTCTCAGAATTGGTAGAAAATATGAGGGTTCATGAATGATGAACAAGGAAAAATATCCATGAGCAGGATTAATGCTCATGCTTTCTAGAGTCACCAAATGTTTGTAGATCTGCTATTACTTTTGCGTCATATCAGTTAAATGGCCCTAGAACCAAGCGGGGCTTGGCCTGCAGATGGGGACGGAGAGGCTGCGGGTGTGAGGACTGAAGAGTACCAAGCAACTCATTAAGCAAACAATGGAAGTGTTTAAAATTCAGTCACAATATTTAAAGCATTAAAGGTGGCATGAGACTGGTTTACATTTCCTTTGAGGAAGAGAGAAATGTAATGCCTTAATCATTAGCTAGGAATAGAAAGTCACATGATTTCATAAGAATATAATTTATCAGCAGTAAACATTTTGGTCAATGTAATCCATGCAGATTGAAACACTGTATATAGCACTTTGTGTATCACCTTTAACAAATCTCCAAAAGCATTTCAAGCAACTGAAATTTCAGTTATGTTGAATTGAAATGTAGGTTATTTTTTAACATCTATTTATATCAAGAAGTGTGTTCTTTATGTTGTTGTTTATAGAAAACTGATAATTTTGAAACTCATCACAAATCTAGAAAATGCAAATCGTGTTTTCTGGAAAATAGGAAATAAGTCCACTATCTTTCTCTTAATACTTAGCATTAAATATTTTAATCAGAGAACTCACAGTAAGAGAACTCTAATTACTAATGTAATACTCTGTCTGAAGATTTTACTTAAAAGGAAGGAATACATCAACATTTATTTTTAAATCCTCATTTTATCAATTGGAATAAAAATGAGTGATAATAACAAAAAATTCTATTAATGATAGGTAGTCTTTAATGGCAAGGCAAAAGATATGTTGTAAAAATCATTAAATCTAAATATTCATTTAGATTTCTGAAATATAAAATATAAACCAAAATAATTTTAATAACATCCATTACTTCTCATTGCCTCCTGGACAACATAATTTAATTACCTTATGATAATTCAAAATACAAATACATATAAAACTAGATTTGTCATCTTTCAGTACATAACTAGATTAGTTAATATATTGTAATGTATACTGTGTGATGTGTGACAGAACACTGGTTTTTTCCTTGGCTATACATTAGATTTACTGAGGAAGTTCTAGAAAGTACTGATATCCCGACCCCACCTCACCTAGAAGAATTAAATTGTCTTAGAATGGACCTGACATTGATATATTTTTCTAAAAGCTCATCAGGTGATTCTACAATATAGAGGCAGTTGAGAAACAATATATAGAATTAAAGATTCCACTGTTATCATAGTTTATGTTAACATGGATTCTTATCTAGCATAGCCAAGTAGGAAATAAAAAGCCTCAATAGTATCTATTTATCTGTCATTATAAATGAGTATATCTGTGCCCAAAGCAAAATGCTGATATTTAAGCAGGCATAATCTAGTATTTCTTTCTCTTTTTCTCCTCTCTCTCAATCTCATAGCTCTTACTCCTCCTTGATGTCTAACTCTCCTTCTAATTGCGGAGAGTCTTTTAGCTTCATTTCTACCCTAAAACCTATTTATGCCCAAATGGAGAAAATAAGCATAGATTTTGAAGCAGAACTGATGAAATTTCCACTTTTGGATCTATTACTTGATATGTGACATGTGACTTTGCTTACATTGTTAATTTTTCTAAGCCTCATTTTTCTCCACTATAAAATATTGATGAAAAGTCCTAATGTAAAATATAGAGCAATTAAAGATAAAATAGTCTGGTCACCCAAACAAAATAGGTATTTATAGTAACCCCAAGACCCATGAACATGCTGCTGCCTATTGAAAATGTCCTGTCTTCACCCTGTTAACTCCTCTTCTTCCTTTAGATTTCTCAGGAAAACACTTACTGTCCTCTCCCTATCAAATTATTTTATTACATATGCCCTTGGATCCATCCACCTTTCCTTTTCTAGATTTATCACAGATGTTATTTAATATATGTATGATCACAGATGTTATTTAATATATGTATGGTTATTTGACTAGTATCTATATTCTTTCCAAGAGTCTAAGATCCCTAATGAAGAAATGTTTTGTCTAGATTTTCTCATTATTGTTTTTTGATAACAGCACGGATCTTCACACATTTTAGGATTCAGATAGTAGTTAAATCTGCATGGATGGATTGAAGGATGAAAGACTGAATATATATTAGTGGAAATATTTAAAGAACATTTAGTAAGTGTTAGTGTTATACATCAAGGAATTTAAAACATATAGACACAGAATTTTATAAATTAGTAACTTTCGTATCCTCACTGTAATCATAAAAATGTTAACTAACTTGCTTAAAAACACACAGATTAGAAAGAGCAGAACCAGAATATATAACTTATTTCCTGGCCCACTCTTAACTCAACCTTTGTCTCTCTGTTCTTCTCTGTTATTTATTCTGATTATTTTTAAATCTAAATAGGCTGATTCCCCAGGATCCAGAGACCTTTCTTACCATGTCCCTCCTTGGCTTTCCTACAGTTTAGTGATCACATATTCAAAATCTCAGGTCTTTAGTCTCAAGACCTTCAACACATAGATGTTGTTTCTCAAACTTTTGTCTGCATCAGAATCACATGAGAAAATAATAAAAATGCACATCTCCTTTCCTTACACTAAAAGATTTTAATTAAATGGTATAGTAGTGTGGGCCGAGTATATGCATGTATATGAAATTCACAAGTGATGATGCAGGGGTCAAGCCTACGTCAATGCTGGAGGAAGTTAAACCCTAGGAACCCTGATTTTGAAAGGAAACAGATTTTGAATGATTTCCTAAGTACATAGCAAGGAAGTAATAAAGTTGAAAGTTTCTCATACCCTAAAATGAGGACATTTCAGCCTTGAGAAAATTGTCAGCCTTGTGACAGAAGTTTTGTGGTTGGAAATTGTTAAATCCTACACAATAGGCAGAAAAACTGTCAAGGTAAATAGCCTTTAAAATCATACTGAAATTCTCACTGTGAAATGAAATATATTCACATTGTAAAAATAATAGTAAAATAATTTATGTTAGGTGATTTAATGTTATTCCTAATAACTATGCAGTGTGAGAATATACCTGTATGTTCTTAACTATGTGTTACTTTAATTTTATGGTAAGCTTTGCCTAATTGGAACAGTACACAGAGGTTTAAAATGTATTACTCTTGAACAAATTAGAAAAAACAGGATTACAACATAGAGATTTTTTGTCTTTTTTGCCATTGTTCTGTATTTTTGTCATTGTTTTTGTTGTTGTTTGGCTTTACTTTCAAGCTACTCATTTTCCACTTCTAAACAAAATGTATTGTTTTTTTTCAAATTCTTTTGGAACATCTTTTATAAATTTGAAGTTATATGTGTTAATCTTTTATATGCTAATTAAAAAATTTAGCTCAATAATATAGACTACACCACTATAGAATCCATGATATTTTGAGGGGTTCTGGAACTTTTGAACTCATATACACCAAGGTTAAAATTTTGTTTCTGGCACTTTCTAACATTGTTACCTTGGACAAGTTTCTTAGGCTCTCTATGCTTCAATTCACTTATCCATACTTTACACCTGCTTTGTCAGCATTAGGTTAAGTAATATATATAAAAGTCTTACTTTGGTCCTTAGAAAACAGTAAGTCTCCATTAACAAAAAAGAGAAGAAAGAAAGAGAGAGAAAGAGAGAGAGAGGAAGGAAGGAAGGAAGGAAGGAAGGAAGGAAGGAAGGAAGGAAGGAAGGAAGGAAGTTATGAAGCANAAGGAAGGAAGGAAGGAAGGAAGGAAGGAAGGAAGGAAGGAAGGAAGTTATGAAGCAGTATAAACACCTAGTATCACATCCAGCAACATAACTTCCTTTTACTTTTTAGCATTATTGTGTTATAATTAAAATGAAAACAGCACACATTTAATGCATACATCTTGTTTTCATTAAAAGAATTTTTTTTTTGAGGTGGGGTCTCCTTGTTGCGCAGACAGGTCTTGAATTCTTGGGCTCAAGAGATCCTCCCACCTCAGCCTCCCAAAGTGCTGATATTACAGGCATGAACCACCACACCCAGCCAATGCATATGTCTTAATGAGTTTGGATATATACATTTACCCTTGGTACCATCACCTTCACCGAGATACAAAATATATTCAGCACCTCCAGAAATTTCTTTGTGTTCTTGTGTGTGTGTGTGTGTTTTGTAAGAACACTTAACATGAGATCTATCCTCTCTTATTAAGGTGCACAACACTACATTGTTAACTATAAGTACTATGTTGTAAAGAAGAGCGCTAGGACTTACTCATCTCGCATAATAGAAACTTTATACTCATTGAAACACAATTCTCCATTTCCCTCTCCCCTCAGCCCCTGGCGACCAAAACTCTATTCTCTGCTTATACGAATTTGACTACTTTAGATACCTTGTGTAAATGGAATCATACAGTACATGCCCTCTGAGGCTGGCTTATTTCACTTTGCATAATGTCCAATAAGTACATCCATGTTATTACAAATACGATTTTGTTTTATTTTGTTTTTTTGAGATGGGGTTTCGTTCTTGCTGCCCAGGCTGGAGTGCAATAGCACAATCTTGGCTGGCTGCAACCTCCACCTCCTGGGTTAAAGTGATTCTCCTGCCTCAGCCTCCCGAATAGCTGGGATTACAGGTGCCCATCACCACACCTGGCTAATTTTTGAATTTTTAATGGAGAGGGGGTTTCACCATGTTGGTCAGGCTGGTCTTGAACTCCTGACCTCAGGTGATCTGCTCGCCTTGGCCTCCAAAAGTGCTGGGATTACAGGCATGAACCACCATGCCCAGCTCAAATAGGATGTTTTTAAAGACTGAATAATGTTTTGTTATATTTCACAACCCAAATGTCCATGGACAGCTGCATAACTTTTTGAACTGTTGTAGGACAAGGGGCTTCTCTAGACTCCTGCAGTCTTTCCCTCTAGGCTGGTCTCAAGTGCTCCACTCCTCTCCCCCTGGATTTCTGCACCTTCTTCCTGTGATCTCAGTGCACATAGTGAAGCCAGCGCTTTACACTCTCCTGGTTCAGTTAATCACCTTTTAAGGATTTTCCTCTGTCAAAGAAAGGACAGAAGAGCTTTGTTCTGTGTTATTTTTAAATGTATGTGCTATAGTAACAAAATCTACAGTTTGGTTGCTAATTAATTGTTCTTGAGCTTCAATAATCAGAACAAGTGAAGTGGATTTTTCTCTCTAATCACATACAGACTTAAAAATCTCTCATTTTGTAATGCCTTCTCATATAACAAAATTCTTCCTATATTGTGCCAACTGGATCTAGCTTTGTGTATGATAATCATTAAGCAAAAAACAAATTGTGTCAATATGCATAGGAGCTATTAATAGGAGAGAAAAAACCCAAAATATGCTTATTTCTTTTGCTATCAATAAACAATACAGTTGACTGCTTTAGGATGACACTGAGGAATATGATCTAAGTAATAAGTGTATTTATACCATAGGCATATTTATTTAAGAAGATTGATGAAAACTCTCAGAATTAAAAAATTATTTTCTAATTAGATACATTATTATTCTTGTTATGCACAATTTAATAGGTTTATTAAATGAGCATTAATGTTTTACTAATGTGGTTTTGAAGTAATATGATTTGGAGTATGATGTAGTCTAAAAATCAATGTAAATCAAAATCCTTATGATTTACATACTAAGTCATTACAAATAAAAAGAACGCCCGTGCTGAAGAAGTTTCTACACCGGAAGATAAAGAACTTATTTGTGCCAATCCATATGCTTATACTAAGTATTCTTGCAGCTAAAACAGTGATTCTTCCTTGGTGGTTTTAATCATAAAAGTTGTTTAGACTGGGCGCGGTGGCTCACGCCTGTAATCCCAGCACTTTGAGAGGCCAAGGCAGGCGGATCACGAGGTCAAGAGATCGAGACCATTCTGGCCAACATGGTGAAACCCCATCTCTACTAAAAATATGAACATTATCTGGGCATGTTAGCATGAGCCTGTACTCCCAGCTAATCAGGAGGCTGAGGCAGGAGAATCACTTCAACCTGGGAGGCAGAGGTTGCAGTGAGCAAAGATTGGGCCACTGCACTCCAGTCTGGTGACAGAGTGAGACTCCGTCTCAAAAAAAAAAAAAAAAAA